>NC_045617.1:95256369-95556369 GCF_009829155.1 Mustela erminea
GCTTTTAGAATCTGAATTATAATGTCTTGTTTTGGACATCTTTGGGCTAATCCTTCTTGGAATTTGCTCAGTTTCTTAAATCTGCAGGTTTCTTTTTTTTTTTTTTTTTAAAGATTTTATTTATTTGTTAGAGAGAGAGATACAGAGCGCAAGCACAGGCAGACAGAGTGGCAGGCCAGAGGCAGAGGGAGAAGCAGGCTCCCTGCCGAGCAAGGGGCCCGACGCGTTACTCGATCCCAGAACGCCGGGACCATGACCCGAGCTGAAGGCAGCCGCCCAACCAACTGAGCCACCCAGGTTTCTATCTTTTGTCACATTTGGTAAGTTTTTGGCCATATTCAAATGTGCTTTCAGCCCCATGTTAATCTTCCTCTTTTGAGATTCCAATGATATGAATGTTGGATCTTGTATTATTATCCCATAGGTCCCTGAGGCTGTGGTTACTTTTTTACTGTGTTTTCTCTCTGTTGTACAGATTGAAGAAATTCCATTGATCAGTTCACAAACTTACTAAGTATGTCTTCTGTCATTTCTAATATCAAGGTCATCAGTCAGTTTTCTCTGTTATTACATATTTTAGTTCTAATCTATTTGGTTCTTTTTATAACTTCCATTTCTTTACTGAGGTTTTCAAAACATTTATTATGTTCTTTTTTCTGCTTCATTTATCCAGTGCCATTGAGGCTTTCACTGTCCCTTGCCTAAGCAACTTGAAGGTGTGGAAGGAGTTCCTGGAGCTAGGTGTCTAATGCTGCTAAATGAAGCAAGAGACTATGGCTCTTGGGGATTCAGAGACTTACTAGGCACTTGTTACAGTGGGATTCCCTTTTTTCTGTATCCCCCAACTATTTAATGCTTTTTAGTGAAGGAGGGGAGTTGAAGGCGAACCTACAGGGAAGAAGAGAAATTCCCCTCTTTCTTTATTGTTAGTTGGACTCCAGATTAATCTATATCAATAGTGGTGCCAGTTTGCCTGTTATTATCACCTGGTGGTGCCTTTCTGTTGCTCTGGGGAAGGGATGACCTTACCTAGGTTATCTTCTTTGGTAAAATTGGGGATCAGGAAATGTCTGTCTTAGGTTACTTTTTCTTGATTGGGAGGGATGTACGATGTACTGCCTATATGCTGTTTTTCCACGCTCTGGACTCTCAAACCAGTTTGCATTCCTTGTTCCACTTTCCAGGGTTTTCCTAAATTATGCCTTAACTTATAAGCATTGTTTGATTTTTTTTTAAAGATTTTACTTATTTATTTGAATGAGAGAGAGCAGCAGAGGGAGAGGGAAAAGCAGGCTCCCCACTGAGCAAGGAGCCCCACATGGGACTCAACACCAAGAGCTTGGGATCATGACCTGAGTGGAAGGCAGACACTTAACTGACTGAGCCACCCAAGTGCCCCACATTGTCTGATTTTTATCTTTACAACAACTATGAGGTAGATATTTTTGTTGCCATTAAGCACATGAAGAAACTAAATTTTCTCAAAGTCATTTGGCAGTAAGTGGAACACATCCAAAATCTAATGCCAAGGCCATAACTATAATCACAATATCTAATTTGGAACATTAATGAAATATATAAACTCTTTATATACAGATAATTTGCAAAAATAGATAATTTGCATAAATATTTCAAGGTTAAGAAATGGTTCTAGCAATTTCTGAATATGAGTAAACTAGTATTTATATTTCAAATATGTGTGCTCGCTTCGGCAGCACATATACTAAAATTGGAACGATATATTTCAAATATGTAAGCAAATATTTATATTTTTATGTAATAGGTTGTTTTAAAGAAAGTTTTTATAATCATTACCATTTAACCTGCATTTATATTTCATAAACACATTTTAATTCTCAAGCAAAAATTTTTATCATCTGAAAGAAAGTAAAATTAAATCATTATTTTTCTGGAGCAGGAGGTAGGCAGGAAATCTTTGATTTATAGAAGAGTGAGATTTGTGTTAATATTTAAAGTTTGAATTAAGGAACAATTTCTAAATATTTTTCTTGTTGTAAGTGAGGCCAAATATTTACTACATAAAACAAATTATTTTTGCCAGAGAGTAAACTGAACAAATAATTTCTTGTATACTACTCTAACTTCTATTTATATAACACTAAAAGAATATAATGTAAATATTTAACTACGGGATACTTCATTTTCATTTTAAAATATTCATTTATATTTTTGTACATAAATATACGTAAGAAGTTTCTAGGAACTGCATTGGTGGTCAGCCTTAAAACTTCTATTGGCGATTTATGGTTCAATTTTTTCCAATATCCAATTCTCATCTTCAGAATCACCTCTCATCACTCTCCCATCTCTTCTCTATTCTCTAAACAAAAAGAATTTCTGGGCCATTCCTTAAATTTGAGATATAGCATTATGTCTCTGGTTTTGCTGGTTTTTTCTATCTGGAAAAATATTAACTGTCAGTGGTGGTAATATTTTTATTACCTATTATTTATACCTATATTTATTACCTATTTCTCCTGTAAGAAACAGTATTGGTGTTCAATTGGGTTACTGGCTAGAACTGAAATCCTAGCTAAGAGTTTCAAGAGGACCAGCCATTTAGGATGCAACAATGCCAAGTTAAGATGTAAACATTTACCTCTGATTTCTAAGAGATATCCATTAGACAGTAGATAATGCAGTTTTGCAAGTTTGTAGGATATTCACAGCAGGAAATAACAGCTCAGTACTATTTCAACTTGTGACCTTAGGCAAGTCCTTCCAACTCTGATTTATGTATTCTCATCCATAATGTGGGGGAAGTTGTTTTGTGACTGTCTTGCTCAGATTACCTAGTAGAAGGAGCATAGCTGACCTGCCTTCCTAGGTGCCACCTCTCAGAATCTACTGCTAAATGGATAGAGAGACCACAATTTCCTTGAGCTCAGCTGAGCTAATGAATGAGCAGGATGTGCATAGTGATACCCATCCCAATGGTTTAGTCATTAGAATTTGATGATTTACTAGGCTCATTCTAATGACTCAATCATTTGAATGATGGTGGAGAACTCACTAGTTAGCAAAGTCATATTGACAACCTACAGAGAAGTTTACTGGTTATTGCAAAGTTATACTAACAACCTGCAGAGGAATAATGAGAAACTAAGGGATGTTAACAAGCAATTAAAAACACCATGTGAGAGAAAGTGGGCCTTTGTGGGGACTTAAAAGAAGCTACTATCAACTGCAACATAGAGGAGGAGCAAACTCAGGATGTGATAGATTCGTAAAGCTCCAGAGAAGTTTAAACCATCATCCAAGTTTGTTACACTAAATTCAGAGCCCATCCAAAACCCTGGGATCTTGAAAAAATAAATAGGGACATTTGGACAGATACCTTGATAATGTAGGCTCTACAGTACCCATGAAACTTTAGAGGTTGCAGAGAGGGCTCATTTTTCCCTAGTTAGAACTAGTATATATCCTGACCACCTTAGCAGGCTCTGAAGATGGCACTTCCCCACAATGAAGCTATCCCCACATCCCTTTTTGAAGCTATACCACTTCTCCTGGTTATCAGGAAGAAATCTAAGTTTAAATCCAAGCATCTTCAGGTTGGGGATGTACTGTGCCTGAAAAGGGGAGAAAAAAAAATGTATCCTAAAAGGGGCTATAGGAATTAACTAGCATATTTCAGTAAGAATCACAATAGTATCCCTAGAATTGTATTTTAAGAGCATTTATTCAAGAGACCTGGAATATAACACAGAATAAACAAGAATTCATTACTTGGGGCACTTCATTGGGACACAGATTATAACACCCTAGGAAAGGATGAGGCAAACTCAGTGATAAGAGGATCTTATAAATATGCAGAAATCAATGACCTATCTTGAATTAAGGGGAAATGACTGGATTTCTCTGGAAGATAGACCAAGAAATAGATTAAGGAAGTGGGATGATAGAATACATATATTTTATAAAACTGTAAGAAACGGTGAGGATATAATCCATGGAGCCCATAGGAAATGTCATTTGCCAAGTCTATAAGGGATGCATTGGTGAGAAAAGCACCAATGTCACTAAGAAGTCAGTGGTGGCTCACTTCTACAGACCACAGCTGATGGTAAGAAAGAAGGTCCTGAACCAGGGCTCATTAGTATTTATGGAGATAGAACAGTTCTGAACTAATATAGGCCGGGTGGTAACATTTAACTGCCAGAGACCAGGAAGCAAAATTATCATAATAACCATCAAGGGCAGAAGGACATCCAAGAAGTCTTGGCCCACAGAGTGTTATGGAGATGGTTAATAGTCCATGGTATCCCCAGGGGAAAAATAGAGAGTCAATATGGCTACAGCTTGATATCTATAGCCAGAGAGACAAGAATGGATGATCAGGGGACTAAGAAATATGACCCCAATAAAAAGTCATGATCTCTTTTTTGGTGCCCAAACCTGATCCAATTTTCAGATTCAGAACCTGTCAACTAATAAAGTAAAGAGGTCGCTGAGAGGACATACCTATAATGCTGTAGCAAGTATGTTCTCCTCAGTCCTTCTATTAAAGAACCTACAGCCATCTATATTATCCAAATATATTGAAGAAAATAGAACATAGAATCTAAGTTGGTATCTAGAAATTGAAAGCATGGTCATGGCTCTCCTATTAGGAATAAGTTTGCAAGGGCCAGGTAATAAAGAGAAAAAGTCCAGAAATATGGATACCTCTATATCTACTGGAATCACGGATCCATAGAGTGGTCATTTCACCACTTTTGCACTTCTCAGTTAAAATTTTTACACTTGGAAATGAGAGCAATCCCCCATTGGGTTGCTAACCTTGAGAGTAAGAGTATGAAATAAAGCCAAAAGTAAACCTCTTAAATTACCTTCCTTTGTTCCAAGACCAAAGTAGTAATTCAGAACAATGTTGTATCACAAGAGAATGGTGGAATTAATGCTACCATTAAAAACCTGAAGGATGAAGCAGCAGTAGTATCCACCAAATCTCCTTCAAATTCATCAATTTCATCCTTCAGAAACTGTATGGATCCTAGAGAGGGACTATAGATTACTATAAACCCAACCAAGTAGACACCCTGACCATGTCTGCTGCAGTGACTATAATATGGTTGCTAGAACAGATCAATAAAGCCTTGGTTACACAGTATGAGGCCAGTGATTTGCTGAATGTGTTCTTTTCTGTCTTAATTAGAAAAGATCAGAAACAATGCATATGTGGAATGGACAAATATTTATTTGCAGCTTAATCTCAGGGTTGCTTTACTACTCATTCTCTCTGTTATAATAAAATATGAAAATATGGGGATTGCTTGAAGATCCCACAAAATAACACATTAATCCCTTATTTTGATTACATCATGTTGATCATATAGAATGGGCAACAAGTAGTTTGTATACTGCAGGTAATGCATTCCAGAAGGTGAGAAAATAACTGTAGAGAGTTAGAAAGTTGACTGATCTAGTAGCAACACACTTTGAGATGTAAATGGTACATCCAACGTCAAATCCTAGCAGAAACAGATGGTACAAGTAATCTTCATGAGCAAGGAGATCAAACTTCCATATCATCCCTCAATGGCCAAACTAATAACCTTTCCCACATTACACCTATGACTGTACTGAAAGGAAGATGGCCCTTTATAACCAGCTAAATGTGGAAGAGAAAGTTCAAGTTTAGTTTGCCAATGAGTTAGCAAAGTGTGTGGATGCAAGCTGAAAGGAGATGGTGGCTATATGATAACAACCTTCAAGGCCAGTCTTGTGGGCTTGTATAAAAAACAAAAAATTCCCCAAGGGAAAGCTATAAGAAATATACCTGGACAGTAACCTTTTATGGAAGAAGTAATCTAAGGGGAAAAGAGATAAATTATATAGATGGTTGGTAGATGGATACATACATACATGCATACATACATATTCCTGGGAAATGACCAGTGACCTGGGCTTCTGGTTAGGTGCCCAAAAGAAAAAAGACTACAGACCAGATATCAGAAAGCCTGGCCTAGTGGTATGTAGATATACATATGGGGGTGAACACAAATTGTGAAAACTTCTGTATCACACTCGAACACCACCAGAAAGTATGCACTTGATAAGAGGAACTGAACAATCAATCAGCCAAAAAGCACTGAAGAGTTGACCTTAGCCAGTCTTCATTATTGAACACTCTTGGAACTGGCACAATATGTACATAAACAGAATGGTCCCAGTGGAAGAGATGAGAGATATATACGGACCCAGAAGTGTGGACTATCTAATCAAGGCTGAACTAGTTACTGCTCCTTCTGTATACTGAAAGTGTCAGCAACAGAGAGCAATGAAGAGCCACTGACATGACACCTTTCCTTATGAAGACAAACCGGACACTTGGAGAGCAAGTCAACTATATGGGGGCCTCATATGCTCTGAAAGGGCTAGTGGTTCTTTTTCACTGATTTCTATGGGCTTTCCTGCCCATAGAAATCAGTAGCACCATTATCTGAGGGCTTATAAAATGTCTGATCAATAAGCACAGAATTTCAAAAGAAAGAGCATTGAAATAAGGGATCCACTGCATACCAAGGGGGCCATGAGAGTGGTCCCATGACCATGGGATTCATAGATATCACATACCACACTACTCAGAATCCATTGCCTTACTTTGTATTGAAAATGTATGAATTAAGAGTTTCAAAGGGCACAACTGAAGCTCCAGTTCAGAGGCAACATTCTGACAAAATGGTATGCTATCATTTAGAATCTAGTGTATGTATTAGAGACCTACATATAGTCATGTGCTCCTAATAGAATAAATGCAGGAGTCTAGAGGGAGGAATGGCCCCATGTAATCTTGGGTGAGTAGTGATATTTCCTTGCCCCATTATAGCTGGGAATATACTTATGTATCATCCCCATCCTGGGAAAGCTAGAATGATGACTAGGACATCTCAGCACGTCTTTAGGTTACCTGGCATCCACTAGTACCAGCTGAAATGATAGCAGTAGATATAAGAAATTTATATTAGAAAGTAGAGACTGATGATGAGTACCATTTGTGACCCCAAGACCAATTATAGTAACAAGAATTATAGTTCATCCCACTCACTTCCTTCTTCTGAGTTGCTCCTAGGAATTAAAACTCATGAAGACCATGTAGGATCTTCTACATGAATTTTCATGGAAAATATCAGTGTAGCACAAGAGATGGATTAAAGTACCATGAAAATTGCTGCTCAAATATTCTACTGCATGGAGTAAAACAGGCTGATAATCCAAGCTATTACTCTCTGGATCCTTCATAATGTTTGGTCATGCCACACTTCCCACATGATGCTTCTAAACAACAACTGAGTACCACAGGAATACTAGTGCACACCCATTCCTGCAGGACACAGCAGTCTTCTAATGAGCATCTTTACCTCAAGGAATGCCCCATTAGCTTTGTCAAAATTCCTTGAAACAGTTCCTCAGAACAGTTCTAAGACTCCTATAGAATGTTCCTTCCCTCCACCTCTGCATTCACTGGTGTCAGATTGCCTCAGTCTAAAGGATCATTCTGCCTTCTTTCTCCTCTCCTCTATCTTTAGTGGTATATCTCTAGCACATGCACATTGATTTTGATGTCTCCTTCTCAGGTGACTCAAACTGACACCCATTAAAATCAATCCTATTTTGAAGTTGCTGTGGTTTGATGGAAGTTATGTGTCATTCTCAAAATCTCTTCTCACTTTTCCCTTAAACAGTTATCTTTTTTTCCCTCTTTTTCTTCTTTCAAAAAAATTAAAGTGCAAGGAAACTGGTATTAAATCAGAGATTGAGTAAGGAGGTTAACAGTAAGAAAGTTGTGTTTGCATTTCAGATAACATTAGAGAAAGTTTTCCAGGTTCTATTTTTTTAAAGTCAGTACATCCTTTTCCATTTTCAAAAATTCAAAATGAAGCAAGTGAAAGTTAGTTATATTTTTATGTAACCTTAGCCTGTTCTGAAATACTTAAAGGAGTATGTCTTCGATAAGTCAATTTACAAGCCTACTGCTCCCTCTAATTCACCCCTGATTATTGCTCCTTATTGTATTAAATATACTTTTTACACAAGGCTAAGAAGTTGCACTTGGTAGCTTAAAAATACACATGTATGCAACGATGTGGGATCATTTATTTAATATATTTAAGCTATGAAAATTAAAAGAGACATTAATTCAGCAAGTCACTTCATCTCTCTAGGCCCACATTTCTTCATCTTTAAAGGTAGAAGTTTGACTAAATATCTTTTAATTTCTTTTTGCAAATTCTATGACTATCATCATATAATATATGCATTGAAGCACTTCTGAGAAAATTAACGTTTGTGTATTAATCTTCAACTCAAGGATGAAAGGTTTAGATGGCTGCCAAATGCTATATATCCTATAAATAAAGCCACAGAGAAGCTTACTCTGCCTGAAATGGCTGCTCTCAGTGGCACTCTTGTATTCTGCTTCTGTACAGCAGATAGCTGAATAGTAGAAGTAATAAGAATTCCCCAAATTGAGCAACATACCATAGGAGAGGTGTTAATGAATTGCATTGCTCTCGAGAGATCATTAACCCAGTAGGCTACATTGATCATAAGGCTATCTCTATAGAAATTGCTTAGTTGGGGATTTCCAATGAAGTTGCTAATATAAAATCTACTAATACAAGAAATTTGTTGCATATCATAATTGTGTAAATTTAATCCATGTAAAGCAAGACATTTCTAATGTTGAGGAGTTTGCTATTTTAAAACATACAGGATGATTTCAAATAGAAGCTGGAGAGGTAATATATATTACAAGTAACCTGGTATAGTGAGTTTAGAGATTGATGGACTCCAACAAGCTGTGCGCACCAATGCTGATAAGTGTGTCATCACATATATGTATGATAAAAACTGGTTCTATAGGTCTTGGCTGGCTCATTGTCTGATGGACTTACCATTTGTTTCCCTTTCTCACTTTTTAAATTCCCTCTAGAATATTAATAAAAATTGTCAAACATTGAAATTGCAAAGACCCAGATTAAAATACTGATTCATTCACTTACTGAGAGTGTGACCCTTCAAACTTGAATTTCATTTGAAAAATATTAACTGCTTCAAAGTTTGCTATTAAAATTAGAAACAATAAAAGTGGAACTCAGTACTGTGCCAGGAAAATAAAAGATACCAAGTAAATGACCACTGTCACTTCACCAAAGAATTGCTGAAGAAAGTTTTCTCAAAGTTCCATTAGGATGTTTTCAGAGGAACCCTCAAGCCAATGAGTAATCAAATATCTAATTTTGATGTAAAATCACACCTATTAAAAGTAATTCTTCTTCAGACAAGTATGCTAAAGACCTTTAAAAAAAGGCTATAAGAATTTCTGGATGCATATTTAGTCTACATAGTCAAGTTCAGCATTTCCATAAAATTATAAATAAATGTATATAC
The DNA here is from genome assembly GCF_009829155.1 of Mustela erminea. Lineage (NCBI taxonomy): Eukaryota > Metazoa > Chordata > Mammalia > Carnivora > Mustelidae > Mustela > Mustela erminea. Next base: position 95,265,787 of record NC_045617.1, read on the forward strand.
ACACAATTCCATACTGGTTTAATGCAATGGATAAAATTACTTATAAAATAATTTGCCTCTCTGAACATGTATTTTTAATCAATCATTTATAAATCATAAGAAATATGAAAATTAAAATGTTTATATTTATAAATATGTGTTTATATACTTATATTACATGTAAATATTATACATAAATAATATTATATCTAAAATATTAAATGTTCATCTATATAGAACTTCAGGTCTGCATTATAACTTTTTTAAAGTTCCAAGAAAATACAGGAAAATCACAATAAAACATTGAAGATAGATCAAACAGAACATAGCCAAGACTTTATGACAGTGATATCCACCAGAAAACAATGAGGAAAGAGAAGACTGCTTATAAATTGGAAGCGCAGCCAAGTAACAAAATACGAGCAGTCAACAGGAAAAACAACATTAATCAACATGGAGGGCATAACATGGGTTGTGTGCATTACAACAGAGCACTGCCACGCAGTGTCTTGGAGTAAAACTAAACTGTTTCTAATGGAAATTTCTGTGAAATATGAGGTGGAAATGGGAACTGAAGGAATAAGGAAGAAACAACTCTGCCATTTTTTAAAATGTGAATGTACAGATCGATCTGTATGCAGAGGAATGTGCAAGGGTCTGAGAATTCTGAGAGCTGAACTTGTTTTGGGTTCTCCAATTAAATCTCAGTGTAAACTAGAACGAGTTCTCTAATTTATCTATATTATTAGAATTCTTTTCTTTAAACTGGGCTACAGGGTGCCTGGGTGGCTCAGTGGGTTAAGCTTCTGCCGTAGACTCAGGTCATGATCTCAGAGTCCTGGGATCGAGTCCAGGGATCGAGCCCCACATCTGGCTCTCTGCTTGGCAGGGAGCCTGCTTCCTCCTTTCTCTCTCTGCTTTCCTCTCTGCCTACTTGTGATCTCTGTCAAATAAATAAATAAAATCTTAAAAAATTTAAAATAAACTGGGCTACATAATTTATAATTTACTTCCTTCTCTAAAATATTATAACTGTAACCTTTTTTAAGAGATGGTCTCAGAGTATTAAGGCAATATACATGAAATACTTGTTTATCTCTTTATAAAAGTGATCAGGAAAAAATAATACTTGTGATGCTTAATTGTTCTATTTAAAAGTACCAAGACTATGACTTTGAATAAATGTAGGATTTGACTGCCTGGTGCAACAAACATGTTGTTGTAGCTATGGAGGATATAGAAGGACTCGTTTCTATGTACTTCCAGAAAGTATATCTCAACCGTACCCAAGTAAATGGAAAATAGTTATGGAGTGAGCATGCAGGTGCAGGATAGTTCTCTTAAAATGACTGAAGATAATACATGTTTTCCTATTCCTGTCACACTCATAGTGTTTCCTATACAATTTGAATTTTCAAAACGCAAGTACCTGTCTCAGATCCATTCATGCATCTTGTGCAGAGCCAACTTGAAGACTGAAAATCAAAGGGGTATGTCCCTCCACCAAAAAAAAAATAATAAATAATGGTTAAGAAAGAAAATGGAATATGGGAAAAATGGACCAGTTTTAAAAACTTCTAATTTTTAAGCCTCAAGAATATTGCAGAAGTACATAGCACTCCTCTCCCCTAACCCCAACACACACATACACACATACTGCTCCCTTTGACAAATCTCTGTCTCCATTCACTAGGCAGAAAAAGGACACCCAAAGGCAATCTCAACCCTTACTTCCTCCCACCCTGCACACATCAACATGCAGGTGAAACATGGAAGTATCTGTCTGGAGTTAAACTAAGCTGAAAATACTCTCTATCATAGTATTATAACAAAAATATTGTTTATAGATTTTCCCGAGTGTCTTAAGTTCATTCATTTAGCAAATATCAAACACTCATAATGCAGTGAAGGGTTTTGCTTGGTGTTATGGGTGGTGAGATGAACAAGAAATGGCTCCTGTCCTTCTAAATGAAATACATAATTTTAACATTAACAGATACCATTCTGACAAATGCTTTCTCATGCACATGGTAGTAACACTGAGGCAAATTCAAAAATCTCATTTCATACATATCTAACCTGCCTTTCCCAATTGGTTTTTAATAACCTGTGACCAGATATATAATTTCTCTTCAGTGTAATATGGTGGGAATAATGTGTCATACATGTTAACTTGGTTCCTACAAAACTCTTACACTTTTCCAGATGTCATGTAAACTTCTATTTTCCAACAGGTCTCTACAACACAGGAGCAATTTTTACATTTCTCTGCAGTGAAATATCTGCCAAGAGCTAATGGACGATACTCATTGATCTGCTTCCTGAAATATAGTTTAGATATACCACCTGTTCAGCATTCTTTTGGTGAAAAATGCAGGCCACAGATATAGATTCTTTCTAAATCTTTGAGGTCAGGCAATGCTAGGGAAGCTAGAGAAATACATCTCTAATCATTGCTTATGCCTAAAAATTTCACCTTATGAAAATTTCATCAAGAAGGGTATTTATCAGATAGCCTTTAAATAATGGGGGACAATGGCCTATTTGAGTATTTGTGTTAGGGTGAGTATATTTTAAATATTCACAGTAAAATAAGTGGGAATTTCACATAGAAAGTGGAGAAAACTAAATAAAAGACACAAAGTCTTAGACAAAAGGCAGAGTAAAGAGGGACTGACAAGGCAGAATAGGCTAGGAGAATACTGGCTCCACTGGAGTGCATACTTCTGTACATGATATTTCATATTTAATCTTCATAACAATACTAGAAACTCGGTTATTATTTCTCCAACTTACAAATAAGAGAATAGATTCAACATGTCTCCCTAATTGGCTCATTGATGGTAGAATCAAAGCTCTGACTCCATTGGTTTGCTATTTTCTGTTTACCCCCTGATCACGCTATATTTTACACTGGTACATACTCTTATTATTGTCATTGTGATTTTCAGAACAGTATCTTTTATTTTCTTCCAAATAAATATATTTTCTACCTAGAATAAGAATATATTAACCATTCATTCTCTCATTTAATGGTTTAAAGAAAATTAGGAAATTGCTCATTGACAATTTAGGAAAATGGAGGATAAAACATATGGATAAAATCTCATTTAATGAAGAAAGTTTGGGTCACTCAATATATCCATTTCCTCACTAGGAAAGTCAGGTGCATTAGAGGGACAGCATTTACTCCTTGGGGCTGGGATAGGGCTTTAAAACATTAAAGAGAATCAGGGCTGATGTGAAGACAAAGCAGATGTATTTGGAAACACTAAGATTTTTTTCAATCTATACATCCTTCGCTGATTTGGAGAGGTTATTTTCCTTCCCAGTCAAAAGACTAGCACATGCAAATCACAATTAAATGTTAAACCAAATCATAGTTATTGTTATTAGTATTCATTAACTTTCTTATGTTGAATTTAATAGCTAGTTTGATGTGACTTAGTAGTCTACTAATAATTCTGAGAAAAGTAAATTTAGAGGCATCAATTAAATAAGAAACTCAAACTTTTCTTTATTACCTATCAGTCACAATTAGCTCTCTTCTTCCCACACACACTCTGCCATAACTAAATCTCCCCAACTATTGCCTCAGCCAGATAAGCCAAGCCAGAACTGAGCCCTGAGTGACATTAACTTTTTCTCTGCAACAACACTGTGAGTCATAGTCATTTTTAAACAAGGCATTTGTGGCTCTGGGTGCTTGTGATCTTAGCCATGGTGATAAACTCTCTTGCAACAATGAATGAAACTAATTTCCTTAAAATGCTAGGATGCCCTTAGAAAATCCTGCCTCTACGGATAAGACATGTGGTCATTGGTCCTGCTCCTGTTCTTATTTCATCTTGAGGGCCATGGGGATGAGATGTTATCAAGAGTGTCCCTGAAGCATGGTCCCACATGACCTGGGCCAGTGCATGCCAAAAAGATGTGCAGGTTCTAGTTAGTGAAGGGAACAGAAACTAGATATACCATGCAGTATATTTATAGCTTGTTCTCTGCCTTAAAAAAAAAAATCATGTTTGTTTGCTCCTTCTTATTTCCATTAGGGATTAAAGAACTCATCTCTCAGGATCCCAAATGAAAAATGAACAGCTGTAATTTGATGCCATAATGTTTGTCATCTTATTATGAAAGAGATACTTGGGTCAGCTCACCCCTCTGTGAGCCCTGGATCCTGACCAGAACTGGACATCTCCTTATTTGCCCTTCTTAAGATGGAAAGAGAATATACTTCCTGGGAAGTAGAAACACAGGACAGGAACTCCTTATCCAGGGCTATCTGAGTAACCACTGAAGGTAATCTATATTATTTACCTAATATTACTTAATTCAAAAATAATAAAAGGAACATGTTAAAAACAGGGGAAAAAATGAAAAATGACTGATAGGTATCTTCAAAATTTGAAAGCTTTCACTTGCTATCTTATACAAAGAACTCAGTAAAAACTAGACTACAGAGAAAAGGACCTCCCAATATCAAGCCAAAAACTCATAAAATAACACTTATAAGATTTTTGAGTTATTCTAGGCTTTATTTTTTTAGAGCTTCAAGTAGCTATAAAGTCAGAGAGAAAGAGACAAAGGGTATACCTAGTATGAGAGGTCCTTGAGAAAGGATCTCAAGTTTGCAAATCATTCAACATCCAGCACGGATGCCACATTGGCCCTTAATATGACCAGAGCTGGATGTGGAACTTGGTGGCCACATTCCCTCTTCCTTCTGATGCCTCTTTTGTTTGTTTTGTTCAATGGAATTTGTCTAAAGGGAACTTCCCTAAATGTCCATGGCACTATGTTTTCCTAATGTTTGGGAAAATAAACCCAAAAGGAGAAATTGAAAGGTAACACTGACATTTCTTTTTCAGAATCAATTAGGACTTTACAATGGCCTGAAGACTGGCATTACAATGGCCTGAAGACTGGCACAATACCTAATGTATTTTAGAGAAAAAGTATTATTTTCATCTAATGAGCTTAGTCATGGGGCCAATTAATCCAATATTCCAGTATTTTCTTTTTTGAAGCTTCAGAAGAATATATGTACCTATTCTTACTTCAGTGTTACTTCTGAATTTATTAAAAAGCATTATATTTCATTGTGTTTTAATTTAATATAGTTCTCATTCATTTAATTAGTCCTCCAATTACTCAAAAAATATTTAAATAACTTATGAAGTACCAGTCACTGTGCTTAGTAACGAGGAAACTCAAGTTGATATATAGGCATTTCCTACTGTAATATTTATTTCATTCATTAATTCATTCATCCATTTATTCAAGCATTTTATACCAATAGATATCCCAGTGGGATATAAAATAAGAATCCTGTATTCTTGGAATCTAAGAATCCTAACACAGTAGCTAAAAATAAATCATATAAAATATAAATAAGAGAAAGTTAAATACTGCATGATCTCATTTCTAGGTGAAATTTAAAAATAACAAAGCCCAAGTCATACATATAGAGAAGAGATTGGTGGTTGCCAGAGGCAGGAGGTGGGAGAGCAGGAGAAATAGGTGAAGGGGGTCAAAAAGTACAAAGTTTTTATTTCAATTTTTATAACTTCCAGTTAATAATTAATTAAGTCATGGGGATGTAATATACAGCATGGGGACTATAATTAATAATACTCTATGGCAAATTTAAAGTTGCTAGGAGTGTGGATATTAAAAGTCCTCATCACCAGGGTCTCCTGGGTATCTCAGTGAGTTAAGCCTCTGCCTTCAACTCAGGTCATGATCTCAGGTCCTGGGATCGAGCCCCACATCTGGCTCTTTCAGCTGGGAGCCTGCTTTCCCCTCTCTTTCTGCCTGCTGCTTCCTACTTGTGATCTCTCTCTCTGTCAAATAAATAAATAAAATCTTTTAAAAAAGAGAAAGTCCTCATCTCCAGAAAGAAAAAAGTATTTATAATTATGTATGGTGTCAGATGATAGACTCATTGCAGTGATCATACCACAATATATACAAATACTGAATCACTATGTTGTATACCTGAAACTAATATAGTCAATTTAACTTGAATTGTAACTCAATTTAAAAATACCCACTACACACACTAATAGTAAATGCCACAGAATTTATCATTTCATTAATTTCCAGGATCTTCTGATCTGCTACTTTCTTTGTTTTTTCTATTTACAATAGCAGCCGTTTTACAGAAGAATTGATATTATGGAAAAGAGCTTTTCCTCTTCTGATTTAAGGTATATTGCCTCCAAATGCATTATTATTGTCTCTAGTCATTGAGCACTGAGATGTTTTATACTATGACACATTTTAAATATTTTTAATATTTTTTTCATTCTGTGACTTAATTTTCTTATTTACAAAAAGAGATTGCAGTAATATCCATTTTACATGGTTCATGTCACAGCTAAGTGAAATAATATGGTTGAGATAATTTGCAAATATAAATCAGCATACAAAAATATAATTAAATTATATGTCTTATAGCTATAAGCAACTTGTAAGCCTTTGAAGTTAAGAAAAAGTCTTCTGCTTTGTGTCAGTTACATGTTTGTTGCTTACTCAACAGTTATCTGAATCCCACTCACAGCGCTGCAATTACTTCTGGTGAATAGGATCTGTCTGCCAGTACAGGAGGTGAGAAAGTCGTTCTGGAAGAGGAACCTAAGACGAGGGCCCTTGGGAGAGTTGAGGAAAAGATTCTCTGTCTTTAGAGGAGATGAGCAAAGAACAACCTTGTTTGTGTGAGTGCCTGTGGCCATGTTCATATGACTATAAAATGTCCTGAGTTGTTTTGACCACCTTGCAAGCACAAAGATACAAGCCTGAGAGGAAAGGCCAGCAGTTGTTGTCACAGTGGAAAGAAGAATAGACGTTGGCTCCCTGATGATTTCATTAAGTCACTATAGCAATTCTAATTCAATTAGAATTCTAATTCTGCCTTGCTTTCAAATCTCAAGTAAGAAGATAAATTTCCTTATTGAGTAAGCCAGTATTTTGCTATTCGCTGGCAGAAGCACCCTAACTAATGCTCCTTCAACTATTTCCTCCACCTGGCCCGGAATAGATGCTTAACATTTTCATAGATTGATTACAATTATGTTACTCTTTATGTTATACTCATTTGCTGGTAAAGAAGCCAATATTCTTACTCATTTTGTGAGGCAAAGAAGTAAAATCTTAGGACATTCAAGAAACATTATTCAGGTTATATGACAATATGCTTACCAGAATTTCACAGGCCCAAGACTTGAAGTAAACAAGATTTAAATTAAAAGAAGACATGCTCTAAGTGACAAAAATAAAGTGGAAATTAAAAAAACAACAACAACCCTGCTCTAGAGTGGAGTTTTATTTTTTTTATTTTTTTTTTTTAAAGATTTTATTTATTTATCAGAGAGAGAGGGGGAGAGAGTGAGCACAGGCAGACAGAACGGCAGGCAGAGGCAGAGGGAGAAGTAGGCTCCCCACTGAGCAAGGAGCCCGATGTGGGACTCGATCCCAGGACGCTGGGATCATGACCTGAGCCGAAGGCAGCTGCTTAACCAACTGAGCCACCCAGGCGCCCCTAGAGTGGAGTTTTATAATACAAGTTTTGCAGACTGACAAAGCTATTTAGCTTCATAGTAAACAGTTCTCTGCCCTGATTATGGTTACTACTCGGGCTTTCTCTATTTTATATTTTTCTATCTGACATCTTTTACTTGCCAAGGACCATACTACCAAATGTAAGAAAATTCTGACCTGTAGTGAATTTAAATCAGAAAGACTGACCTAATATATGCTCAGGAATACTTGGATTTATGAGTAATGTTTTCTTGGGGATGAGTCTTTAGATAATCTCAATTTTATCATTGTAATCTAAGTTACTTAAATCAGTTCATCATGAGGGCTTCAGAAATTGTTTTTCAGGCTGTGATCATGATATAAATTGCATCAAATAAATTTTACCAGGTGAGCAATCAAGAGCGCTGAAGTATTGCTTTCCAATTCTGTCCTAGCCAGCAATTTAGCTCTCAGCAAGAACACACAATGTTTCTTGAATGACTGATGAATTCTCTTCTCAAATGATTGCAGGATGTTGGATGCATTGCTGGCAGGAAAGCTGGCTGATTGTTCAGTGAGTAAAATGGTTTTATGACTCATGGAATTGATTAGGAGCATAATGGTTGTCCACAGCAGCCAGCCAAGCTGAGGTCAGTCCATTTGCAGTCACAGCTGGAAATACTGAAAGTCATCTTCCAGATGTCAGGGCAGAGAAACCTGTTCTGGATAGTTCCAGCTGAAGTGACAAGTGAACTGCAGACAGCCTAGACACCTGCTGCACTGGCCTTGTCTTTCTCCCTCTTAACACTGCCAAGAGGTATCACCACTTGGTCCTGAGGCTCATTGTGATCCACACTCTCCTTGAAGTTTATTGATTTCAAAGGCCCTGTTGCATTTCTTTAATATAATCATCCTCAATTTCACTTGTGCGTAAAAATCCATCCATGGTGCTTTTTGAAATGCAGATGCTGGAACTGATTCAACCTCAGAATTCAGTCTGAGGTACAAATTTTAACAACCACTTCTCCTCCAGATGATTCCTTCTAGGTGGTTTGGCTCTGTCTTCAAAAAGCATGTTTGAGTAAAGAAGGAAGCAGAGTGTGTAGAAAAATCAGGTTGATCAGGGCGCCTGGGTGGCTCAGTCAGTTAAGTGTCCAGCCCGTCATTCCTGATTCCAGCCCAGGTCATGATCTCAGGGACATGAGATCAAACCCTGTGTCAGTCTCTGTGTTGGGCATGAGAGCCTGCTTAAGATTCTCTCTCCCTTAGGGCGGGAGAGAGAATGTATGCCTCAGTTGGTTGAGATTCTGACTCTTGATTTTCCCTCAGGTCATGATCTGGGGATTATGAGATTCAACCTTGTGTCAGGCTCCATGCTCTGTGGAGAGTCTTCTTGGGATTCTCTCTCCCTCTCCTTCTTGCCTTCCCTCCCCCACCCCACTCATACTCGCTCTCTCTTACTCACTCAAAAAAAAAAAAAAAAAATCAGTATGATTGGTTTAAGTCTGTGGTTAATAACTTAAGGATATACTGTGTGCTTCTCCCTACATTTTAAAGATACAACATTAATCATAAGAAAAGTTCTGGGTATAAGGTTACAAGATTTAGCAAATAAAATTGCAGGACACCAGTTAAATTTTAATTTCAGAAAAAAAAAATGACTTTTTTTTTTTTTATTTCCAGCATAACAGTATTCATTACTTTTGCACCACACCCCGTGCTCCACTTTTTTTTAAAGTATAAGTATGTCCCATGTGCTATTTGGTAGATGCATACTTTTATTATAGACATTATTCATTGTTTATCTAAAATTCAAATTTAATTGGGAGTTCTGTATTTTATTCAGAAATTCCCTCTAGGCAGGAAAACCTAGCTATTGTTTAGAATTAATTTGGAGCACTCCTTAGCCTACTAATAATAAAGTTATACAAGGTTATTGCTAAAGTTCCTTAATGATATAGGGATCTGTGTTTCAGTAATATTTTCTACATCAGAAGCTGGATCCAATGCTTCAAAACCTATAGAGGGTTGGATTTGCTAAACTATTGTTACTAAATCAAATATTTGAATTTAGATATTTAGGACACATTTATCAAATATTGGCAGTCATACCCCAAGAGGTGAGTAGGCAAATTTAATATTCCTCTGACAAGTTCCTTATTTTTTTTTATTTGACAGACAGAGATCACAAGTAGGCAGAGAGGCAGGCAGAGAGAGAGAGGAAGGGAAGCAGGCTCCCTGCTGAGCAGAGAGCCCTATGCGGGGCTCAATCCCAGGACCCTGGGATCATGATCTGAGCTGAAGGCAGAAGCTTTAACCCACTGAGCCACCCAGGCACCCCGATAAGTTCCTTATTAAGTTTTGCTTCCTTTTTCCCCATCCTGCAATTGTGGCAGTAAAAAATAAGTCAGTTAAGATCAAGGCAAGAAGCTTCTATGTGTGGCTAAGTTCCAATAATTTAATACTTAATTCTTATTAATAGAGATGTATAATTTGTTTTTCAATGACTGTATCAGTTTTATCCTACTTTGCAGATTCTGTCTGTTAAATTCTTTCCTCAAAACTGTACCTCTGGCCCACTTTTAAATCTCATTTTATTTTGTCTCCTTTCCTCTCAGTACCAAAGACCTGGGTACTGTGCTAGGCTCTAAAGCAGGGCTGGCACACTACAGACCAACCAGAGTTAAGGTCTCAGGGTAAGCAACTCGCCCAAATCTAAAGACAGATGTGTGCTGAGAAAGATGGAATGCAAGCTGGGCACTTGCTCATTTGGAGCATGTTCATCTCAATACCAGTAAGAAGATTTCAGCTAGAATAGTTAATGAATTGATAGAAACTCAATAAGGGCTTCTGATAAAGTGTGTAGCAGACCAAGAGGGTGCAAGCTTTTGCTCCTTGGATTCCAACAGACACTCACCAAAAGAAATTGGCCGGAGTCCTAAGAAAGCATTCATGATAGTGTAGCCTGGGTAGAGGGGAGCATCAATAGCCAAATGATGGAAATGAAACTCTGGGTGGATCTTTCTCTCATGTGTTCCCTACAGAGCAAAAATTCGAATATGAGGAGGAAAGGGCAACAAATACTGTCACTCAGGTTTCTGGCAAAGACCTATTGCAGTAGGGAAAAGGGTAGAGAATGATATCTTTTCTTCAGGTGCAGGGAAACTAATATGTTGTGTTCTAGAACTACAGCTGACCCTCAAGGCCTAGTGACATGTGCTTGCCTAAGACTCAGTGCTATGGGAACAGAGAACATTTTTCTCTTAGAGGCTTACCGCAGAGTAAACATGTATCAGCTACTGATAGTTCAGTTCTGTCAGTTACTTGCAAAAACATTAGGAACTTCCTGTCTGAGGCAAAGGGAAGACCTAAAGCTGAGATTAGAGCAGATTCTGAGGAACAATCCACTGACAAATGAGCCGCTACTCTAAACACAACATATTGTTGCAGGAATTTGAAAATGATAGAATACTGAGAGTATCCACAGTAACCACAAATTCAGCCCAGTTCCTGCCTAGATTAATTTAAACCCTAAATTAAAGTTGTAGAAGAAAAAAAGACACGCTCATTTCCAGGAATGAAGTCTATTTAACTCAGACTTACGTCATACACAAGATGTTCAGGTTTCAACAAGAAATTAAGAGGCATGCAAAAAGGCAAGGACAAAATACTATACTGCCATAAAACAAAGAAATCTAGACTCAGATATGACATGGATACTGGAGCTATAAAACAGAACTTAAGGTAACCATGAAATAAATAACAATAAGTAAAATGATTGTAAAAAAAAAAAGAAGTAAAATATGTCAAACTTATTCATGAAATTAAAATAAATTAGAAGAAAGAATTGACTGAAAATATTAGAAATGAAAAAAAAATAACGACCAAGCTAATGAGTGCTTTCAGCCTACACATGAGTGGACCTGACCCAGCAATGCTTCTTCTAGGTAAACATCCAAGAAAAAGGAAAACATGTCCCCACAAAAATCTGTACAAAATTGTTTATAACAATACTGTTCATACTAACATGGAAACAATCCAAATAATCATCAACTGATGACTGGATAAGCAAAAATGTGGTAAATTCATACAATGAGATTTTATTAATCATAAAAATAAGTGAAACACTAATACATGTAAAAAGGATGAATGTTTAGCATGAAACATCATTTTCAACAAGCAAAGTCAGTCACAAAAGACCACATACTTATGACTCCTCTCATATGAAAATCCATAACAGAGCCATCCACAGGGACAGTAATGGCTGTTTAGGGGTGGAGTGGGGGCTAGGGATGCAAGGGAAAGGGAAGGTAACTAAAGGGTATGGAATTGTTTTGTGAAGTGATGAAAGTGTTCTAAAATTGATTGTGGTGTTTGCACATAACTGTGAACATACTAACAACTATTGAATTGTATGTATGCTTTAGTGAATGAATTAACTGGTATGTGACTGACATTTTAATAAATCTGTTTAAAAAATAAACTATTTCACTTTTTTGACTGACTATAAATGATGCTGTATTTTTAATTTCTGTCTACATATTCATTACTCATATATAAAAATACAATTGATATTTTTTACCATTTATGTAGTTAGTAATAATGCTGAACTTACTTTTTTTTTTTTTAAAGATTTTATTTATTTATTTGACAGAGAGAGAGATCACAAATAGGCAGAGAGACAGACAGAGAGAGAGATGAGGAGAAGCAGGCTCCCTGCTGAGCAGAGAGCCCCATGCGGGGCTCCATCCCAGGACTCTGAGATCATGACGTGAGCCGAAGGCAGAGGCTTAACCCACTGAGCCACCCAGGCGCCCCCTGAACTTACTTTTTAGTGGATGTTCTGCTATTGTCTCTATAATTTAAGTGAAGTTTAAAACCTTAACTTCCTTTATATCCCATTACAATATAATTGTCTTAAATATCTCCCTTACATATAATTATGTCCACAATGTTAAAACCTTTAGAAAACTCAAAAGGTAAAAGAAAATGTATTATATTTACCCATATTTTTTATGATTTGCTTTATTTTCTTCACTTTTGACCATTTCAAGATTCCTGCTTTTATAATTTTCTTTCTCTTTAAAGAAATTCCCTTGGTCATTCTCTTTAAGATAGTCTGTTGAAAAATTCTCTCAGCTTCTTTTTTTCCCAGAGTATGTTGATTTTGTCTTCATTCCAAAAGGTTGTTTTCACTGGATGTAGAATTCTAAGTTGACAGTTCTCTTTCAGCAACTGAAAAATGTCATGCTGCTTTCTTCTGGACTCCATGGTTTCTGATGAGAGATCTATTGTCATTCACATGGTTTTTCCCATCTATAGGGAAGGTGTCATTTCACTCTCACTGATTTCAATATTTTTTTTCTCTTTGCCATTAATCAGAAGTTTCACAGTGGTGTGGTTTGGTCTGAATTTATTTGAATTTCTCCTGCTTAGGTTCACTCAGCATTCTGAATTTCTATATTTATGTATTTTGCCAAATTTAGTGAGTTTTTAGCTATTATTTCTTTGAGTACTTTTTTGGCCTCTCTTTCCTTCTCTAGGACTCTAATGACACAAATGTCAGATCAGTGTGCCCTTCTTTCTAGAACGTGGTATATCAGTAACTTAAACAATAATGTAAAATATCCCATATGTAATAAAATGTGGTTATAAAGAAACTCAGAAGCAACTGATAGGCAAAAAGAAGAAACCAGAAATGACCCCACTGTATTTCCACCCCTCTCCACAGATGCCACAATTAACTTTTCATCTTTAGCCTTCTCTGGAAATATTGCCTTCTCTCTGGAGAAATATGCCTGTAAATATATATATATATATATATATATATATATATATATATATATAAATTAAATAAAATGAATTCATAAAATGAATATAATGAATTGTGATCTGCTTTCCCACTTAACAATGGACCAAATGTCACAGTTATGTTAAACTTGTTGTAAGTCATGAGACACTATAACTAGTATCATTTGGGATGAATCTACTACCTTTTTGTCCTATAACTAAGCTCCTACCTCCTGACTTAAGTCTGTTTAGGCAAATTCACTGTAGATTTCCAAGCACTGCTTTTGCCAAATTTCAAGCCCTGCCACAGCTCCCCACAGTTAGCAGCTAACAAATTTTCTTCCTAAAATGCTGAATATGACTCTTGACATCTGCTCTGTTGCTGTGTCCCTGCCAGAAGAGTAAACTGAAGGGCAAAGGGGGTTTTGTTTTTGTTTTCTTGTTCTTTTTCTTTGCTTTTTTCCCCTGTACCACTTAAACATGGGCTGAAAATGAATATGTTATCTCTTTCTGTACAGGAAGTATTTTCACTAGTCTCCTCCTACTAAATCTGAAATAATGTAGACAGAGATAGTCTGATTTTTTTTTCAGCATTTAAAGTCTATGAATAAAAAGGGTTTATAGAGCAAGTTACCAAAGCAAGCATGACTATAAAAAGCCAGTTTCACTCCCTTATAAAGGAAATAGTTTGGGGGTGTGGGTGGCTCATCAGTTGAGCATGTCCTTGGCTCAGGTCATGATCTCAGGATCCTGGGATCAAGCCCCAAGTTGGTCCCTGCGCTCAACTGGAGCGGGGAATTTTCTTGTCCCTCTGCCATTCCCTCCACTTGTATTCCTCTCAAATATATAAAAGTTTAAAACAAAACAGAACAAAACAAAAATGAAAATAGTTTCAGGTTCTCTATATATGTCATTTTTATAAAAATTGATATTCTAATTATGATCAGTCATGAATTTTTATAAAATCAAGTTCCTCAGTACTTTCTACTTGATACCACTTTTTAACATGGACTTAATGGTCTAAACATCTGAGTTCAAATCTCAACTCTGCCATCATTTCCGTACACACAGACACCTGGGCACACATGCACACACCCTGGGACAAGCCACTTAATTTCTTTGAGCCTTAACTTCTCCATTAAAAAAAGAGAGAGAGAGGGAGAGAACAAAAATAATTTCAACTTAACAAGACATCGGAAGCCATAACATATAATGTATTTAATAAGGTTTTTCAATTTAAAAATATTTTTATATTGATTTTATCAGATACCAATAAAAACCTCTCAAATTGTGACAACCAAAAATGTGTTCAGACATTTATATTTACAGGCAAAATACACCCTGTTTGAGAACCACTCTGCTAAATCATGCATAGGACCTACATGAGAAGCCATACTTGAGTCATCTGGGATTAGAGGTACCAGGAAAACAGTATTCCCTGAAGACCTTACAAGTTTAAGCAATCACACATTTCTGCAGCCCACTCTGAAACAGAGACCACTGAAGGCAAATATATAGAGAGTCATTGTAAAATTTGGCCTTCATTCTGTCTCTTCCTTAATTACTTAATAGGCCCAGCTGCCCTGGACCTATTCCTGCCTTAATTTGTCTATGATATATTCAGGAAAGTAGGTATGTTTCATGGTAAGAAAGGCATTTATTAAGAAAAAATGTTAGAGAAACACATATAACTATATTTCCAAAAATGAATATAACTTTAGTAATTCTTTTGATGGCAAGATTCTTCTAAAATGGAGAGTAGAGTTTTACACTTAAAATTAACACAATATTGTATATTAATTATTCTTCAAAAAAATAGAGTACGTCTTAATTGCTTAAAGCTATAAATCAACTATAGTTTACTTTGTGTAGATTAACTAGAACTAGTTCAGAACACTGGTAAGAACTTCCACTTGTTTAAAGCTTCTCATATTTAGAAAAGCCTATTGAATAAATATCATATATCTCACTGTTTTTATGGAACTGACATTTTGTGGGCCATTGTCTCCCATAATCAATCAAAAGCATAGCTAACCTCCTACCATCGTGCCTTCTGGGTTTGATTCAGTCGGTGTTCATTCTTCGGGGTTTGATTCAGTTGGTTCTTATTTCACATGTTCACTTATGACTTAGAGAGAAACTGGATAGGCTTGTGTAATGTTAGAGTTAGGGTCAGGAAAGAGTCTTGCTCATTTATGAGTATTGACCAACCAATATTATATTCCAGACATTGTTTTTCTGTCCTCTTCCATATTCTTTTTTTTTTTTTTAAGATTTATTTATTTATTTGACAGAGAGAGATCACAAGTAGGCAGAGAGGCAGGCAGAGAGAGAGAGAGAGATCTCTTCCATATTCTTTTGTCTCATAGTAATATTATAAAGCTGCCTACAAAATATTCTTTTTTTTTAAGATTTTACTTATTTATTTGACAAACAGAGATCACAAGTAGGCAGAGAAGCTGGCAGAGAGAGAGGAGAAAGCAGGCTCCCTGCTGAGCAGAGAGCCCGATGTGGGACTCAATCCCAGGACCTGGGATCACGACCTGAGCCGAAGGCAGAGGCTTTAACCCACTGAGCCACCCAGGAGCCCCTACAAAATATTCTTCTTGACTACAATATTTACAGTCATATTCTATTATTTGTATGTATTTTATTTTATGTATTTATTATTTTACAATTTATTTGTTAATGATACAAGGATGGCATCTAGTGAGGGATCCTGCTTCCTCCATTTTTTTCAAATCTATTTTGGAATTCAGTTCTTATTTTTTATCATCTTTCAGGATAAAAGATTATTCCAGGGTATCAGATTTTGGATTTATAATGTTTATTTGAGTCTTGATCTGGTCACTTGGCTCCTCTCCTGTTTCCCTCAATTATGCAATATATATACATAAAATTATCTTATAATTTCTTAAGATACTTTATTTCAGGGTTGTCTGGCTTCCTAACCAAAACTGACAATCTAAGAGAATATTTTATACCAATATAATTTAGGAAAGATTTGAGAGTCCAAAATGTCTAAAAAGAAAAATTTCCAAAGCCTCTTCATCTTCTCTTCAGAAGACTGAGAATCTAAGTTAACTCAAATTTCACGACACTTGAGATGTTCTGCCAGATTTTTCTCCTTTACAGCTGGCTACAAAATGAACCTTGTCCATGTTTAGCTATACCTTATTCCTGCTAAGATTTGCCTCCACTTTAGATTTTTCTGTTTGATCATTCAACGTTTAACTCTCAAGAACAGAAGGTCCTATTAACATAGACTGTCTACATATGGCAGTGACTTTAGTCTGAAGTTTGATAAAAGTCATTAGGAGTAGAAATGTTTTCATTTGTTTAATTAAAATATAGATAGATAGATGATAGATATATATATTGAACAGTAAATTACAAAATATAATTTAACACCTTTTAAAATAAACATTTCACTAGGATTTGACAATTCTGAGAATGTTAGATTTTAGTTTTACCATGATCTTATCAGCAGAAGGGGAGAAACACTTTTATTACATGTTAAATATTAACTGAAAGCCAGATTTCCTTCAGAGTATTTGCATCAGAAGGCTTCCTAGTCTGTCACTTTTTAGTCCCAATTTGTTTGACAGTTATATGAATTTTAAAGAAACCTTCTCATTCCCTATCCTAAATGATTTCTTAGTTCATTAGCATTCAACTCTTAGCATTCAACTCAACTTAGCATTCAACTCTGGTGATTACTTTTTTTTATTTTTTAAATTTTTTTGAAGACGTTTCTTTCCCTAGCTTCTATGATGTGACACTCTTGATTTTCCTTCTACTTCTTTCTTTATTCCTTTTCTTTCTTTGTGTCAGGTTCATTCTTTTTTCAGCTGTTAACTACAAAGTTGCTCAAGACAGAGTCCTAAGTCTTCTTTCTCTTCCCAGGGTACCTTCCTTGTACATTCTTTTCTTTTCTTTTTTTGAGAGAGAGTGAGAGAGACTGTGTGCTCACATGAGGGAGGAGAAAGGGATAGAGGCAGAGGGTGAGGATCTCAAGCAGACTCACTGCTGAGCAGGAAGCCAGATGCAAGGCTTGATCTCACGACACTGAGTTCATGACCTGAGCTGAAATCAAGAGTCTGTCACTTAATCCCCGGAGCTGCCCAGGTGCCTCCTCCCCATGCATTCTCATCCACACCCCTAACTCCAAATATTTCTCTACACATAGGACCTATAATAGGTATTTCTCTCTGAGAGCCCCCATTTCAGCTCCAAACATAGATTGATGGTCTCTCCTGTATACTGCAAAGGCACCTCCAATTCCATGTGTTCCAAAGAGAACCCACAATTGGTTTTTCACAACCTCACCATCTTCTTTCTTCTGCTATCTCAGTAAATAGCCAACCCATTAATCTAGTTCCACCACCCTCAAAAATAGAATAATCATGGGATTTTATTTTACCCTTGCCTCCTTGTCAGATTCATCAAATCTATCTTGTCAGTTTTACTTCTTGTCCCCTGAATCCGTTTGCTTTTCACCTCCATCACCATTTCAGGTTCCAAGCTACCATCATCTTCAACCTAAACCACTGACCTAGCGCTAGGAAGGCAAGGAGTGTCATCATCTTCAACCTGAACCATTGAACTAGCGCTAGGAAGGCAAGGAGTGAGTCACAAGCTAACTCAAACCTTTACTGCCTCAATGTCTTACATGACAATTTGTTGTATGGCTCACTCTCACCACCATACTGTTCCAATATCATCTTTCTCTCATAACTGGTCAACTTCAAGTTTTTAATCTCTTGTCATCTTTGTATAACTGCCTAGACTGGTGCATTTGCACACGCTATCCTGTTTGCCTGGAATGCTCTTACATCTCCATCTTTACTTGGTTAACTTCTAGTCTTCCAAAAGATCTCAGTTAATATCACGCTTCTTCTGGAAGCACTCTTTGACATCTGCAGCTGGGTTAAAATCTACTACTAGCATCTGCCACAGAATCAAGAACATCTCTTTCCAGCTTTTTCAGAATAATTAATTTGGGTAGTTGTTTGATTGAATATGTCTTTCTTACCTTACTGGCATTATGAGGGCAAGGTCTATGTCCAGAAATTACCTGGCACACAACATATGCTCAATAAATGAATAAATGAATAAAGCCACAAGCCACTATTAGGACTTAATCTTTTTTGATACATTATCTTTTGATATCTTATATCTTTTGATACATTTTGATACATTATTTCACAAAATTGGAAAGTATATATAATAAAAATGTTCAGAAGAACTAAAATTATGATAAAGAGCTACAAATATATGCTTACTCTATAAAAGTTGAAATTCATGAAAATCATTACCTGTAATCATCCCATCTGTCATATTCCAAGAATAACATCTGTTTAATTTTATATATTATTCAATAGTGGTGATTTTACATAACGTACTAATTTTATATGTAGTTAACAAAGGAAAAACTACATCTACTCCATGATGAATATATTTCTTTTTTAAATTATTTTCTTATTTATTTATTTGACAGAGAAAAGAAACATAAGAAAGGGGAACAGAAGGCAGAGGGGGAGGGAAAAGCAGGCTTCCCACTGAGCAAGGATCCCGATGCAGGTCTGGATCTCAGGATCCTGGAACCATGACCCAAGCCAAAGGCAGACGCTTAACCTACTGAGCCACCCAGGCACCCCAAATATGCATATATTTCTATTTAATTAATTTTTTATTCAAGTATAATTAATACACAATGTTATATTAGTTTTAGGTGTACAATACAATGATTCAACATTTCTCAATGTTCATCAAAATAATCATACTTTTAATCTTCTCTATTTTACCTACCCCCTACACCCCTTTCATCTGGAAACCACCAGTTTGTTCTCTGTATTTAAGACTCTTTTTGGTGGGATTTTTGGTTTATTTTTGTTTTGTTTTGTTTTGTTTTGTTTTTATTGGTCTTTTTGTTTTTTTGTTTTTGTCTCTTTTCTTTGTTCATTTGTTTTGTTTCTTAAATTCCACGTATGAGTGAAGTCATGGTATTTTTCTTACTCTGACTGACTCATTTTATTTTTTTTTTTATTTTTTTTTTTTAAAGATTTTATTTATTCATTTGACACAGAGAGATCACAAGTAGGCAGAGAGGCAGGCAGAGAGAGAGAGAGAGGGAGAGAGAGAGGAGGAAGCAGGCTCCCCGCGGAGCAGAGAACCCGACGCGGGACTCGATCCCAGGACCCTGAGATCATGACCTGAGCCGAAGGCAGCGGCTTAACCCACTGAGCCACCCAGGCGCCCTGACTGACTCATTTTACTTAGCATTATACCCTAGGCCAATCCTTGTGGCAAACAACAAGATTTCATTCTTTTTTATGGCTGAGTAATATTTCAGTGTGTGCCTGTATGTGTGTGTGTTTGTGTATACAGCACATCTTCTTTATCCGTTCATCTATCAGTGGATGCTTGGTCACTTCCTTATCTTGGCTATTGTAAATAATGCTGCCATAAACATAGGGGAGCATGTATCCCATTGAATTATTGTTTTTGTATTTTGGGGGTAAATACAGTAGTATGATTCCTGGAACCGAGGGTAGTTTTGTACTTAATATTCTTAGGAACTTCCATACTGTTTTCCATGATGGCTGCACTAGTTTGCATTCCCCCAATAGTGCATGACGGTTCCTTTTTTCTCCACATTCTTACCGACATTTGTTACTTCTTGTGTTTTTTATTTTAGTCATTCTGACAGGTGTGGGCTAATAGCTCATTGTGGTTTTAATTTGCATTTTGTTGATGATTAGTGATGTTGAGCATCTTTTCCTGGGTCTCTTGGCCATCTGGATGTCTTCTTTTCTAATATGTATAGCATAGATTGTCATGTCAGCAGTTGGGAAGGAGATATGTATATTTCTCACTTTTGCTAAGTTAAACATTTGTAATATTTCAAGAAACCTGGAAATTATTGTTAGACATGGTAAGGTTTTTTTTCCTTTTTTTTTCCTTTCTTTTTTCATAACTTAGCACCTTAAAAAGTAGATACTGTAATAAAATTAAGTAATATAAGTTAGTCAACATATAAAAATAAAGCTATCTGTATATATTGTCATTTTAAAGATGGTAATAACTTATTCCAATACTTATACTTAATCCAAAGTTGCAAAACTATATTTTTTATATTATTAGTGTTACATTTTTTCATGATTCTGTTTGCTAATGCCTACTCTATGAAGACATGGACACAAACTATGTTAATTGTGACATTTGGTAAGTGAACTCACCTCTCTGCCTACCCTTTTCTTCATCTACAAAATAAGAAAAGTGTTAATATATAAGATCAGTCTATAATCCACACTTATTTCACAATTAATTGCTGTTAGGGATTGATCTGATACATAGAGAAAAAATGTTTTCTTTTTTAATCTAAGTCAGTATTTTTCTAAATGATTATTTGTGGAAGATCAATTAAATGGATCAAAAGCATTCTGAGCTCACTAACTGTTGAGAAAGACAGTTGATGTGCCTTTTCATTTAAGGCACAGAGCCAATTATAAGAGCACATGTTCTGACTAGTTTTGGAACTAAATAGTCTGTTAAAGTTTGTTTAAGCCAGTGTTTTCTGAAACTAATTTCTCTTCTGACCCTATTTCATGTACTATAATGCATATTATACAACCTGACATATTACATAACATAACATTTGATATAGCATATTAACAGTTGGGAAATTACAACTTTGTTTTGGAACTGAAGCTCTTTGGTTTTTAAACAGTTGAATTATGTATAACTTTCCTCACACCTTGATAAGCCTGGTTGTTTCAACAAGTCTAACCTGTGTCTGTAGGGCTGCGTGTAAGCAATTTCACAGCATGGCCATCTGTTCCAAATTCCTGATATAAAAATGTCCATTAATCTAACTCAGAAGCATTTTCCTTACAGCAAATTAACAGACTGGAAGTTCATGGTGAGTGAATTCAGGGTCACTGTGCTCCACAGAACAGCTTTCTTTCCAGGGACACAGAGAGGGCTGTGCTTCCTTGTCCCCTGCTCATCTCTACCTTAATTCCTGCAATGAGATTTCTGGAGGTCAAAGACTAATATTGTTAGTACTGATGCTTGCATTTACAAACAGTCCTTAAAGCATGATTTTGATCTCCCAAAACCAATTTCTGCAGTTCAGAGACTATCAATGATTAAAAACCTCAAGAAAAAATAAATATATCCTTTTATGTTTCACAGAGCTAGTAAGAATCCCTCTACTTTCACTGAGTAGTTTTTGCCTATAACCTGGATTTTAACATACTTCAAAAAATTAAAACTGTAACATAGCATTTTTATTTTAAATTAATTTGAATTTTTCTGTATCTGCAAGTCCTCAATAAAATATTTTAGTTATATAAAGTATAACTTTCAAAGTAAAGCATTTAAAATCAGTGCTACCAATCTATTCTAATGTATTTTATCATCCAAAATGATAGATGCACATTTTGTTTTTTCAAAACAGTATCAACCTTCCAAATTTTGTGACAGGTTCTTATTAATTTTTATCCCAATGTATTACTGGCATACAGTGTATGGTACCATCTCACCATAAACAGACTCAATTTTCCAGGGCCTCCAGATAAATTGGCTTTTCCTTACTTCTCCATATCAGATGATTTTATTTAACATGCATACGCTAAGGAGACAAACAGTTGCTGAGAACTTTCTGATAATCATTTTCGCAGCAAATTGTGCTAAGGTGATCTAACAGAAGGGAAGATAGTAGCTTCTTTCATGTAGGGGAGAATGTCAGAAAAGAGGGTGAGAATTGTCTATTTTTTAATAGTTAAGGAAGCAGAATCTAAAACATTGAGTGTATTAGATTATAAATTTCTCTGGTAGGCTATGACTTACTCACAAGCCTCATTATACCTTGTTTTCTATCACTGTCTGACTTTTTTAAATTGCTCATAAATGTGTGTCAAATGGGGGCACCTGCGTGGCTCAGTGGGTTAAGCCTCTGCCTTCGGCTCAGGTCATGATCTCA
Source organism: Mustela erminea (assembly GCF_009829155.1). Classification (NCBI taxonomy): domain Eukaryota; kingdom Metazoa; phylum Chordata; class Mammalia; order Carnivora; family Mustelidae; genus Mustela; species Mustela erminea. Next base: position 95,288,066 of record NC_045617.1, read on the forward strand.
GGGTCCTGGGATCGAGCCCCACATTGGGCTCTCTGCTCAGCAGGGAGCCTGCTTCCCTCCCCGCCTCTGCCTGCCTCTCTGCCTACTTGTGATCTCTCTTTCTCTCAAATAAATAAATAAAATCTTTAAAAATTTTTTTAAAAATGTGTCAAATGAATGAACTAATGAATGATTGTACATTATGTGAAAAGAATTTTATGAAATGAAATTAAAATTCAAAATTTTTTAAAAAATGTGTCAAATGAATGAACTAATGAATGATTGTACATTATGTGAAAAGAATTTTATGAAATGAAATTAGAATTCAAAGGCATTCAGAGACATCAAAACAGTGCAGTTAGGATCAGAATCAGTGTACAGTGGATGCCAGCTTCTACTTCTTCCATCATGCCTCTTCCACTAATGCTACCCAAGAAAAAAAAAAAAAAATTAGACTCTTTCTTATTGACTAATGCAATCTTTAAAAATATTTTTCCACTTTTTTTCCCAAGGTTTTATTCAAATTCCAGTTAGTTGACATAGAGAGTCATATTAGTTTCATGTGAAGGATTCAGTAGGAGTCATCACTTATATATAGTAAACAGTGTTCATCACAAGCACCCTCCATATTAAGATCATCATATCTCTTAAATATATCAGTTTTATAATCAGAATAACTATAATCACATATCATTTTCTCATTAATCCATATATGTTAACTTTCTCTTCCAGTCACTCTAGCAGCCAAAGATCATGATTTTTAGGTTCCTTGATCCAAAATACTTCAAACAACCTTCAGAATACACATCCTCTCAGTCAATACATGTATTAAAGTGTGGAATCAGATTGTAAGATGACAAAAAAATTCATATGTGAAAATATTCACAAAACATAAAGTAATCCTCAAATGCCTGATATTATCAGCAACAATCAGTAACCAATTTTCTAAGAAAATACTATCAGTAGGTAATAATTTTTCTTATAGAACATTTAAAAAGGAAAAATAAAAAAAAATAAAAAGGTCACCCCCCCTAAATGGACCTAATCCAAATTAAAAAGAGCAATGTAAATCAAAGCATAGGGACAAGGGCCAATGATGAATAGCAAGGGTCCTTGGGTTGTTTTCTCTCTGCTAAGACAGCTGTCCATAGGAATTGGTGAAATTCACTTGGGGCAGTGGGACTTGAGCCGAGTACTCTACCTACAGAGAGATTCAAGTGTCTAAACTTGTCAGTCTACTAGTATACCATAATTGGTATGTAATACAGTAATTATAGCAAATTATACTATTTTCCTGAAGTGGCAAATCAAACACGATAGAGAGTAAGAAGTTAGCTGTGATGTAAGAGCTAAACTTCATAAAATCATGCACAAAACCATATCCATAATCTAGAAAAACATAATTAAAAGGATTAAAAATAAAGTACATAAAAGACATCAAGTAAAATCTTGAAATAGACAGCAGTTACAGAGAGGAAACTGAAAGAATGAGTCAGAAGAGTTGCTGCTAAGCAAAACAACAACAAAAATTTTTTGAAATTAAATTGAACTAGGGTTAAATAAGTTATTAGACCAGCATGAGACCCATAACTATAGTTTGAAGTGGTGTTCACTGTTCTTTTGCCCTAGAGAATTGATATAGAGAGTAAAATACATATAACATTCAATAAATCTATGTTGTCTAAATAATTTTTTCATCTAAAACTTATATTAACTGAAAATTGTTTGTGAAAGAGGATATATTAATAAATTAATAAAAACATACATATGTTTCTGTGGGGCAGAAGGGTGAGGTGGAAGTTAAAGTCTATACTCAGATATGTTGAAACTACGATGGATGGGGTGCAATTCTTCTCCTGTCCTGTATTTGGCTGGAATAGGATGAATATTGCCAAAAATAGGATGGAAAATATCCTTTCTGTTTTTAGACCATTATTCTCTTGACTCTTTGACTAAGGGGATAGGTTTTTTCTTAGATCCTTTAAGACTGTTTTTTTTGTTTTGTTTTGTTTTGTTTGTTTGTTTAAGTCTATGTCTATGTCTATGTCTATGTCTATGTCTACGTCTATGTCTATTGGCAGTTACAGGCTAGGGGTTCTACAATGCCTTGTCTACGTTATGTGGGAGCAATAAGGAAACCTACTGCTGTCTTAATTTTCAAGTTTCAAAATCACTGAGCTGTCTCACTTTCTACCTTTCTGAATCATCCTATGCTGGTTAATGTGTGAACTCAGGATTATTTAGTTGTAAGAGAAAGGACCTGGAAAAAATTGGGTATTTCTACTTGGTGGAACTAGATGTTATTATAAATCTTTTAAAATTTTACAGCAGAGTGCTTAAAGTGAGAAGCATGTTTATGGTAACAAAATAAAGAATCAGAACTTACAGGGCATATTTTTTCGTTTGTTTTTTCTTTTCTTGTGTTTCGAGTTTTTACTTAAATTCTAATTCTAAGTAGTTAACATATGGTGTAATAGTAGCTTCAGGAATAGAATTTAGTGATTTATCACTTACATATAATACCCAGTGTCCATCACAACTCCTCTCCTTAATGCCCATCACCCATTTAACTCATCTCCTGCCTACCTCCCCTCCAACAACCCTTAGCTTTTTCACTATAGTTAAGTCTCTTATGGTTTGCCCCCCCTTTCTTTTTTTTTCCTTCCCCTATGTTCATCTGTTTTGTTCCTTAAATTCCACATATGGGTGAAATCATATGGTATTTGTCTTTCTCTGACTTATTTCACTTAGCATAATATAATCTAGCTCTATCCATTTTATTGCAAATGGCACGATTTCATTTTTTATGGCTGAGTAGTATTCCATTGCATATAAATACCACATCTTTATCCATTCATCTGTTGATGGACACTTGGGCTCCTTCCATAATTTGGCTATTACAGATAATGCTGCTATAAACATTGGGATGCATGTGCTCATTGGACTCAGTATTTTTATATCTTTTGGGCAAATACGTAGTTGTACAATTGCTGGGTTGTAGAGTAGTTCTATTTTAAATTTTTGAGGAAATTCCATACTGTTTTCCAGAGTGGCTGCACCAGTTTGCATTTCCACAACAATATAAGAGGGTTCCACTTTCTTCACATCCTTATCAACATCTATTGTTTCCTGTGTTGTTGATTGTAGCTATTCTGACAGGTGTGAGGTGATATCTCATTGTAGTTTTGATTTGTATTTCCCTGATGATGAGTAATGTTGAGCATTTTTTCATGTATCTGTTAGCCATCTAGATGTCTTCTTTGGAAAAATGTCTATTCATCTCTCCTTCCCATTTCTTAACTGGATTATTTGTTTTTTGTATGCTGAGTTTGGTAAGTTGTTTATAGATTTTGGATATTAACCCTTTATCAGGTATGTGATTTGCAAATTCTTTTTCCATTTCAGAGGTTGACTTTTGGCTTTTTTGGTTATTTCCTTCACTGCAAAGTATCATTTTATCTTGATTACATCCTAATAGTTCGTTTTTGCTTTTGCTTCCCTAGCTTTCAGGGTTGTATCCAGTAAGAAGTTGCTGTGACTGACTTCAAATGAGGTTGTTGCCTGTGTACTCCTCTAGGATTTTGATGGTTTCCTGTCTCATCTTTAGGTGTTTTATCCATTTTCAATTTATTTTTTTGTATGGTGTAAGAAAGTGGTCTAGTTTTAGTATTCTGCACATTGCTATCCAGTTTTCCCAACACCATTTGTTGAAGAGACTGTTTCCCCCTGCCCCGTTGGATATTCTTTCCTGCTTTGTTGAAGATTCATTGACCACATAGTTGTGGGTCCACTTCTGTGTTCTCTATCTTGTTCCATTGATCTATGTGTCTGTTTTTGTGCCATTTCCATACTGTCTTGATGACTATAGCTTTGTAATATAGCTTGAAATTCAGACTTGTGATGCCTGCAGCTTTGCTTTTCTTTTTCAACATTATTTTGGCTACTGGAGGTCTTTTGTGGTTCCAAACAAATTTTAAGATTATTCGTTTTAGCTCTGTGAAAAATGCCCGTGGTACTTAAATAGGGATTGCCTTAAATGTGTAGATTGCTTTGGGTAATACAGACATTTTAACAATAGTTGTTCTTTCAATCCATGTGCATGGAATATTTTTCCATTTCTTTGTGTCATCTTCAATTTCTTCCAACAGTGTTTTATAGTTTTCAGTGTATAGGCATTTCACCTCCTTGGTTAAGTTTATTCCTAGGTGTTTTATCCTTTTTGGTGCAACTGTAAATGAGATTGATTCCTTGATTTTTCTTTCTGCTGCTTCATTTTTGGTGTATAGAAACACAACAGATTTCTGTACATTGATTTATATCCTGTGACCTTAGTCACAGACTTAGACATGAGTCAGTTCCAGCAATTTTTGATCGAGTGTTCCCAGTTTTCTATATAGAGTATCATGTCATCTGCAAAGACTGAGACATTGACTTCTTCTTTGCCAATTTGAAGACTTTTTACTTCTTTTTGTTTGTCGATTGTTAATGCTAGGACTTCCAGTACTATGTTAAAAACAATGGTGAGAGTGAACATCTACTGTCTTGTTCCTGACGTAGAGGAAAAGCTCTGTTTTTTCCCCATTGAGAATGATATCAGCTGTGAGTCTTTCATACATGGCCTTTATTGTATTGAGGTATGTTCCCTCTATACCCACTTTTTGAGGTTTTTTATCAAGAATGAATGGGGTACTTTGTCAAATGCTTTTTCTGCATTGAAAGGCTCATATGGCTCCTCTTTCTTTTATTATTATGGTGTATCATGTTGACTAATTTGTAACTATTGAACCAAACTTGCTGTGTAGGAATAAAACCCACTTGATCATGATGAATGATTCTTTTAATGTATGGTTGGATTTGATTTGTTACTCTCTTGTTGAAAACTTTTGCATCCATGTTCTCCGGGAATATTGAACTTGTAATTCTCTTTTTAGTGGTGTCTTTGTCTGGTATTGAATTCAAATTAATGTTGGCCTCAAAGAATGAGTTTAGAAATTTTCTTTCCATTTCTATTTTTTTAAACAGTCTGAAAAGAATAGGTACTAACTCTTCTTTAAATGCTAGAACTCTTATAGGGCGAATTTGAAAAAATGTTCAAACCAAGATATAACACAAAAGAAGTAATAAAGTCTGTGACAAACTGAAGATTGCATAGCATGTCTCAGGGAATTTAGATTCAAACTTTGTAAAACCACCAGGCTGGTCAGACAAAATTTATTCTGGCCAGACAATCTCGTTTGAATTCTAAAGGAATGTGAAATTCTTGGGCCCAGTTTCTGTTTTCTTCCCCCTCCTTCAATTTTACTTTGATTCTATCTATCCTCAAAGATGAATTTCCTTGTTAAAGAAAAGATGCAGAAGTAAGTCCAGTTTCTAAAGAGGTAAGTTATTTCATCATGATATTAAAGACCAAGACACAGTCAAGATAATAGAAAATAAAACCTTGGACAAAAGGTATATTATGGTTTCTATTTTCATGCATAATATATGTTTGTTTTGGTATCTGAGATAGGAAAAGACATTTTCATTCTTCAAATAAACTGGAACGCCAGTCTCTTCCCAGATCTCTACTAACTTTTAATTATTTTCCTCCAAAAAGAAATTTTAAAAGATTAAGTGGTAAACATTTAAACTTTGCAGATATTTCTTTAAGTCACCTAAGTGTTAATGTTTGCCCTATGAGTTGAATAAATTTATAAATTTGAATTTTGTTCTAAAATTACAGATCATTTAAAAAGAAAACCTTCTTTCTACAGAAAAACTCTTCTGGCCTGAAAAATTTCTCCTCAGTCCTTTCTAAACCTAATAAGTGTAGTAAGTAGTGATAGGTATGAGCATAGTTATGAGCCTGATGAAGAAAACTGGCCTAGTTACAAATTACAGTTAAAACTCTCTTTGATGTGCATCAAATGTTTACATTCTAATTGCTTCTAATGTATCCATCTTGGTCTCTACCCAGGAGGCTGACAAGTACAGATTGCACTAATAGTCTGTTCCTTTGCCTTTTGATTCCTTTTAGGGTCAGTCACTGAGAGGCTCCTGGTCAGAAGTCAGAAGAAGAGTAGGGTCAGAGTCTTACTTCCTCAAGCTCCTTCTCTGCAAAAACATGGGTTGCTAGTGGTTATCAAAAGCCAAACCTCCTTAAAAGTCGTAATTTCCATTAGATGATTTTCTTACAGCTTTCTCTCTGGATCAGTGTCCCTTTACTGAGTTGGTCATGGAGGGGTTAACTCTTTCTCTGCTACATCAGAGGTGCTTTGTCATGCCTTTAAAAAATGCTTGACTCTACCAAAATCTTTTTTAGCTACTCCATCTGAGGGTGTCATCTATTTCCTAAAAACCCTTGTCTGATACAATTATGTTCCCTAAATATTTTCTAAGTCAGGGGTCTTCCACATCTCAGAAAATGAAGACTGTCCAAATTTAGCTATTAATAAGCACTATAGACTAACAGCATTTCCTTACAATTAGAGTCAAGCAAACCCCAGGCAAAATTATAATATAAAGTAATGGTTGGACATGAGTCACATCTGGGATGTCAGCATGAACTTTGAGTCAGAGAAGTCCTGTTTGAATTACAATCTCGGCAAGTGTTAAGTAAATAATATATAAATAATATATAAATGACTAAATAAAGAATAATTAATGTAACCTAACCGAGACTCAGTTTCCTAGAATAACAACGGTACTTTACCTCACTGGGTGGATGTGTTGATTGCATCAAACATAATACTACCATACTGTTTCTTAGTAAATACCGTTAGCCTGAAGAAAGAATTTTAATTACCTTCCTCATCTTCCCTTTTGTAGGCAATATTCAGAGGTTAATACAGTAGCTAGATATGTTCTCCCCTTCCTTCCTTTATCCCACACTTTTATTAGATTATTAGATAGATTATTTTTAGATTATTTATATATTTTATTTTATATTTTTATTTACTTATTATTTATATTTGTATATTTATTTATATATTTATAATAATATTTATATATTTATATTTTATTATAGTTTTTTATAAATAAAATTTATAGATTTTATCAGATTATTAGAATAGATAGAACAACTCTTCTGCATTAATTTAGGAAAAATATATTTGTAGCACCCTTATATTTCTTGCTGGACATGAGTCTGATAACAAAAGGATGTGCTTAATTTTTGATTGATTATCTGCATACCTTTTATGTGATAGTCAAAAGTAGGAAAGAAAATTACCTAGTTGGATGTAGGATCTTGATGTCTTTACCTGTAAAATAAGAGAAAGATGAACCTTTCCAACTATAAGGTCCAATGAAATGCTTTAAAATAGTTTTTAAGTAGTATTAAAAATCAGTCACTGATGTCACATACGATGAATTGCTATTTTCCAACCAGTCAGTTGGGCACACCAAAGCTTCCCAGTGTGTTGTGGATGGGTCACTGCTGTGCTGTGATTTTGACTCCATTAGCTCCTCAGAGCTTACAAATGATGTGTGATATTTGGTCAGTGACATGTGACTAAATTTCCTCTTCCATCCACTCTAGGGTACCATTATATATTATCTTGACCTATTTTGTTGGTGGTGGTAGTGATTAGTGTTAAAAATCCATTTGGAAAATATCTTCAAACCAGTAAGTTTATTTTACATTTATTTTCGCTATTGCTATATCTGGACTGTTTCTACCATCTTATGATTGTACTGCCTCACATATCATATATTTTAAAACATTGTTTAATTCAGAATTTTTTATTTATTTTTCCTTTTTTGTGTTTCAATTATTTTGAATTCTACTTCCTTTAATTTAATGTTTGAGCTTAAAGTTTTCCCATGCAAATGTAATATATTTAATGACTGAGCCACCCAGGTGCCCCTGCAAATGTAATATATTTAAATACATGTCCTAATCCTTAGCATTTAATATACACATTATTGATAATCATTATTTCATTAATTCACCAATTTCTTTACTCACAATTCTCTATTGTAGCCCTAATTTAGGGACTTTTTTCCTTTTTCTTGAAAATATTTCAAGATTAGGATTTTCTTTTGTGAAGGTTATTTTCTCAGTTTCCATTTATTACATATAACTTTATTTTTACATTATCTTTTTTTTTCTTTTTCAAGTTTTTATTTAAATCCCAGTTAACATACAGTGTAATATTAGTTTTAGGTGTAGAACTTAGTGATTCATCACTTATATACAATACCCAGTGCTCATCACAACAAATGTACTCCTTAATTCCCATCACCAATTTACTCATTCCCCACCCAACAGTCCTCCAGTAACTCTGTTTGTTTTCTACAGTTGAGAATCTATTTTCTGGTTTGCTTCTCTCTCTTTTTGTCCCCTATGTTCATTTGTTTTGTTTCTTAAATTCAACATATGATTAAAATAATATGGTATTTGTCTTTCTCTGGTTGACTTACTTCACTTAGTATAATGCTTTCTATCTCCATCTATATTGTTGAAATGGCAAGATTTCATTTTTTTTGATAGCTGAGTAATAGTCCATGGTGCATGCGTATATATAAAAATACATATATGTGTGTGTCTATGTATAGAGATATATATATTCCATTGCAAATACACACACACACACACACACACACACACACACACCGTATTCTTTATGCATTCATCAGTCAGCTAGCAAATGGATATTTTTACATTGTCTTAAAAGATAGCTAAATATACAACTCTCTTTCCCACTATTTTTGTCTTTTTATATTGATTATACATACAACATATTATTCTATCTCATTTTATCTTTTAGGTATCTGGGTATCTACTTAATACTTTCCATCTTGTATGTTTTATTCTGAATTTTAAGTTTCTTTAGCACTACATTGCAGTTGACTTAAGTATTTTACAATTTCTTTTGTTTTATCATCATTGCTAGCACAGTGGCAGTCATTATGTAGTTTTCATTGTCTGAAAAATTGTGATATGAGCAAAAAAACAACGGTAGCAAAACTTATAGAATGGATGTCAGTAAACTGGAAGAGAACCTAGTGACAAGGATAGGGAAGCCCTTTAAGAAATACCAGATTAAATTCTTCAAAATGATAATTAAGAGACAATAGTGAAACACTCTAGATGATTCAGGAAAATAAAAAGAAAAACTGTAAAAACCAAAGACTCTGAATGAGAAATGATTCAGAAGAACTGAATTCTAAATGGGAATAAGTTTGGGAAATTTGTAAACCAATTTATTTTATCTGTATTTTTCTTTTTATATAAGGATAATAGTGATAGATGATAATACAAAATTTATATCTAAATACATCTAAAAATACTATCAATGAGCATAAAAGTTTACTTCTTACCTGTACAATAAAAGACAATAATTTCAGATTTGAAGTTGTTTATGTATGGATACAATAAGAATCAGGCAAGGTCTGACAGGACTGATAAGATTGTTCAGATCCCTCCAGCCAGACACCTTTTCCTTAGAAAGTGCTGCATGCATTCCAGTAGTTTTACTTCCTGACTTCCATGTTAATGTATTGCCTCTTTAAATATGTTAAATAAATTGATTCTATCATAGTTGAATTACTTTTGTTGTGGGTTTGGAAGACAGGGTTTGTCTTCCCATTTTGTACTGATTCAATTGGTAATATTTTCAGAAGCAGAATTGTACTGATCATTACTACAAACTGAAGTCTATTGAGAGATTCCACCTTAAAGGACAGTGTGCGAGAGGGTGAGGGAAAGAGAGAATGAAAGAGAGAGAGTGTGTTGCACTGTTGAAGTAAGAAAGTGACCCCAGGTCCAGACCCAGATATTTACCTAGACCAAGGAAGAGGTGACGAGATTAAATTATTGGAAATTTTAGCAAAAATAGAACCACGGCATTATTTTATCTCCTCTTGTTAGCAGAAACTGCTCCTGAAAATGAGAAAAGGTTTTCCAAGTCCTCATTGTCAATCAGAAGATTTCAAAATATCTTTAATAGGTTTATAGAGAATTGGCCTACATAAGAGAAAAATGATCCTTATTGCTTAATCTTCTAGATGAGTGAGGATAAATGAGGATAGAACATTTTGGAATCTAAGATTTCTTTCTTTCTTTCTTTCTTTTTAAGATTTCATTTATTTATTCAACAGGGGGGACACAGTAAGAGCAGGAACACAAGCAGGGGGAGTGGGAGAGGGAGAAACAGGCTTCCCCACCAGCAGGAAGCCCGATGTGGAACTCGATCCCAGGACTCTGGAATCATGAACTGAGCCTAAGCAGCCACTTAATGACTGAGCCACCCAGGTGCACTTAAGATTTATTTTCTATGAAGGTAAGCATATCCGTGTATCAAGTGATTTCCACTCCCAAGATATAAGAAAAATCTGGTTATTCATTCAATAATCAGTTATTATTTTTCTATTTACAGTGTGATCTGCAAAGCACTGAGTACCAGACATCTGAATATGAATAATATAAGGTATTGTCTTCAAGTATATAATGCAGAAATTTTAACAGTTAAAATATAGTGCTGTCAGATAGTATGTTCAACTGTAAGTAATGGAAATAAATTTTAAGAGTTTAAAAAACCATAATAAGTATACCTTTTTCTCACTAATCAGAAGTAAATAGCTTGTATGGCTATTCATTGTTGTTGTAAAAGACCAATGTATTAAAATATTTTAATATTTTAATATTTAATTTTTAATTTTTTAATAGCATGTTCTCTTCATGCTTCTACCCTTACAGTAATAGGATGGTTGTTGTTCCTCCCAACCAGAGCCAGTTATCCACAAAGGGAAAAACACATAGATTAAAAAAAGGGAGGAGAAGCCCCTGAGTTAAAGGGTCTCCCTTTATAACTGTCAACCTCTAACTCATTTGGCAAGAATTGAATGACATGCCCACATGGTTGTAAGGGCCTCTGATGGAAGTAATTATTTACTGGTCATATTGCTTCCAGAGGTACAACCTGGGGGATTCCTTGAAGGAAGGATGTGGATGGCATATGAGGTAAGCAGCTGGCAGTGGGTGCTAAAAATTAAAAGCAAGGTTTTAAAAGAATACACGAAGTACTCCTGCAAGACTCCAGAGACTGAATGTTCGTTTCCCAGATACTCTCTAAAAAGTTTATTGTTTTCATGCACTACTTAGTACACACAAATGTAATTTGGAATTGCATGACTGTTACTATTATCCTAGGTATAAATGATTTTAAATGAATCTATTAATTATAATGTCAGTAAAGTTGCTTTAATGGCTCAAATATAACTCTGCCTTTCTACATATGTTTAGCTTTTAGTTTGTTCACTCAAACATAGACCGTTGGCAAGTTTTCCACCATTTATCAAAGGTGCATTTAAATAACACTAGAGAGGATTTTTGGATGTACAAGTAGAACCTGTTCATTTTCAATGGCCTGATATATGGAAACTGCAAAAAACTCATTTGATTATCTGGTCTGTCTGGCATCCTGCCCTTAGCTGCCATTGCCTACAGCCAACATTCTCTGAACATGACTACTCGAGCATTTACATCGTTAATGACAGAACAGATTCTCTGAGAGACTGAGATCCAGATGGTGGCTTAGGTGTGCATTAGGAGAGACGAAAGAATTAGCTGAAGATGCTGTTTTGAGAAAAAGAATGGAAAAGAAGTCAGCCATGAATCATTTAAAAAGCCTCATCAAAATGCCCCTTCATCTCTTTGATTCTGTTGTAAATATGCCTCAGGCATCTCCAGGAGACATTGACATTTTATGTAACATCATACAATTTATACACTAGAAAATTTGTTCTATAAAACCACATGCCTCCAAACATGGAAAGCACTGAGAAACCCCATTTTAGAGGCTGGGACTCTGCAGATAGGGAGGGTTTGCCAATTATCTCACTTCCTAAAACAGTGGTTGAATCGATGCTATCTATAAAACAAAGGGAGTCAGGCATATATGAATATACTTGAAATAGAGCATGTCAAAGACTAATCTTTATAGTTAACTCCAATATATATGTTACTGTTTTCTCATCAATTTGAATCCACACATATACAAACACTTCTAGAACTTTTAGCATTCTGTTATAGGAAGTGTTCTGTAAAGTAATGCATAGACAACCTTTCTTTTATATACAAATAAAACACTAAGTTATTTATAATCAATCATCTGCAAGGGTGTATTCAGAACCTATAATATCTCGAAGATGATTCATTGTCTATCATCAAAAAGTTTGTTATATTTTTGCATTTGATGGGTTTATCAGATAGGACTGGTGATCTGCATTAGTTGGAATTTATTTACAGTATCTTGACCAAATAAGGATTTCTTTTTTATATAAAAACATGAAATCCAAAGATAGGCAGACCAGCTCTGGTAAGCAGCTTTATAATATCCTCAAAGTCCTACTTGTTTTGTTTAACCTGTTTTGTCACAAACTTTGAATAAAATTGGTTCTTTTCATAAGAAAGAAAGAATGAATATTATAAAGTCTTAAGCAGTATCTGACATTACAATGTTCTATTTCTATTACATTTCTGTTTCCCTACTTTTCTTCTCCAAAATACAGAGGCTGTTTCGACTACTTTTAGTGATGCATAAAAATTAGTGATACATTTCTAAGGAGGTAATGACTTTGCATTCAAAAGTGGAATTACTGAATACATATCTTCTTTTCAGAGACCCAATTTCAGAGACCCATTTTCAAGAGAGTAGCAATTTTTTCAGTGGAAGCTTTGCCAAAATATTTACTTAATAATCCTTCTAAAACAGTGCAATGTAATCACATAGCCAATATGAGTATAATAGCAAGTTTAATGTAGTACTAAATGCTTTGTTATACTTATCTTTGATCATTGCCCATATAGGAGAATTTTTTTCTTAGACCAAAGAAACCATCTTTCTCATGAGTAAGGTATTTTTAAAATTAGATAGAAAAAAAAATTAGATGTAACATATTTTATTTTGCATTCCACAAAACTGTGATAGGAAAAAAATGTTTTAATCCCCCATGCAGTTTAATTACTAAAGTGATATCTGTGACTATATTATAACAAGATTATATTATCTGGTTTAATTACTTTCTGAATTACACTAGTAGACTCTTCTAAAAGCAGAGAGCTATAGGAGGCAAACTTCTCAGATTGTGAGTTAACTTTTTGTGAGTCAGATGCACCAGTTTCTGTATTAGTTCATGCCCATCATTAACATCTCCTTTACCAGAAAGTATATGAGAAAAGTAATTTTTTTTAATGAGACATCATAATTAACAGTATTGTTCTCAAAGATTAGTTATTGGCTTTTTTTTTTCTAAAAAGAAAGAGGGAGTTATAAGACCTAACAGAAAAGTTATAGTATGACACATAATCAATATTTTTTTTAAAAAGGCAATATTTCCTTGGTCATCATGCTATTAAGGCAAATCTTTTCTTGATTACTCATCCAACATCATAACAAATATATTAAAATGCATCCATATATTATATATAATTCACATATGTATAATTTACATGTCTTGTTCCAGCTTTTTGAGGATGACAAATATAATTGTATATATTTAAGAGTCTCATGCTCTACCGACTGAGCTAGCCGGGCAGATTAATTGTATATATTTAAAGTTTACAGGCTGATGATTTGATAAGACTAAATGCCCACCATTGCTTATGTTTTTTGGTTATCTGAATCATTTAAATTATTAGTAAAGTCTAATACTGGATAAGATCTCTGACTCAAATTTAATAATCTAACTCTTTATGCTAACTCAGCTTTTCTCTACATGAGGAAAAGTAAAAACCTTTGTACCTCCTAATTTAGTGAGGAAATACATGCTAAAGAAATGAATGAATATCCATAGATTCATATTCTCTTTATTTTGTAACTAAAGAAAGATTTCCAAATTTTGTATGATTTTAAATGTTGATTTTAGCTCAACTGCCCTAATTTATTGTACATATTCTCTAGCCACCTTAAATCATGATTCTAAAAGTGATTTTCATCTTAAAACCTCCAATTCTGGTAAGATTCAAAGAGTACTTCAGTTATCTTTTAACTAAAATTTTAATAACAGTCTTTTGCCAATTCTGTGCCAGGCAGATGACTACTTCGCCTAAATGTTAGCTCTGGGTGTCTCAGAATCTTTAAAATTTATGTGATCTATACAAGTAATTACATACACGGCCAGCATTGTACAATTTATGAAGCTATTGCCCAAGTGAATTTCATTTCAGCAGATACACAGTTTAATAATCTAAACGTAAAGAAAACAAATGCTGTATTTTAGTAGATTGTAGCATCTTTTATTCATTTACATGTGCAAAATCTATAGCACCTATACTCTTGATACATTTCAACGACTGGCAACAAATCATAGGGTATTTTGCAACACCATGTAACAATTCTAAATGGATGAGTTTATATGTGTGGTACTTCTGATTTAACCAGATTGGATTATAGTATGTAGGTCCTACAAAATGGATTTAAGAGTAAGATATAGTAATAAGTCCACAGATAATTTCTATGTGATGAAGGCAATATAGTGCATTTAGGCTTCTAAAATACACATTCTTAACAGACCATTCATCTATTATGTTGTACTTTATGTAAGAAATGATTCTCTTAGTCTTCATCAAAACAGAGAGAGGAGAAGGAATCTAGAGCTCTATGTCCTGAACATCTAGCTTGATATTCTCTACTTATATATTCATAAAACTTATTTACATAGTAGTAGTGGCCTTCTATTTAATAACTCCAGAAAAAAAAGAAGGGGGTGGGACAAAATCAAGGGAGATAGATGTATCTACTCTAGAAAAGATAAACTGTTGCAATTTTTGTAATGAGGAAAGACAAGAAGACATATGTCAGTGCCTATGACGGCCACTTTCAGGGGTGAAGGTATATGACCTAAGTATACATTATCAAAACCCTTAATGGATCAATCATGTATTTTATGTAAAGTCTAGAGTTGATATGGGAAACAGATTTCTGCTAAAATGCAATATAATTGTAATAAAGCTTCTATTTGTAAACATAGTTAAAACATCATTTTACAGTGGAACAAAAAATCATATGTATTAAATGTTCATTGCAAAAGCTCTGGTAAACTGTCCTCATTTCTCAAATGCAAGCACACACACCCATACACCACGTTAGAGTTTTGCCATTTAGATTCATCATCCTACCCCAAGTTTATCCTGAAATTGCTGGCAAAATCAACGTGAGCTGCTTGGAGACAATTGATATAATAACTCCCATTCATTATGGATCTTAAAAAGCCAAGTAACAAGACATATGAAATGTTCCACATGAATAAAAAGTTACTGGTAGAATTTTCATAGCTCCAAAAATATTCATGCCATAGGAGAAAAAGTCAGCCATTTATATTCTTGTTCAAGTACAGTCTTCTAGTTCCATAACAGAAATGTATGGCTACTCCTATTATGATGGGAAAGATTAGTTAGATTATTTTTATAATATTTTGGTATGTTTATCTTTCTTTTTTTTTTTTTTTTAAAGATTTTATTTATTTATTTGACAAATAGAGATCACAAGTAGGCAGAGAGGCAGGCAGAGAAAGAGGAAGGGAAGCAGGCTGCCCGCTGAGCCAAGAGCCCAACTCAATCCCAGGATCCTGGGATCATGACCTGAGCCAAAGGCAGAGGCTTTAACCCACTGAGCCACCCAGGCGCCCCTGGTATGTTTATCTTTCTAAGAAAACATGTGTCGGAGCACCTGGGTTCAGCGGGGAGCCTGCTTCCCTTCCTCTCTCTCTGCCTGCCTCTCTGCCTATTTGTGATCTCTGTCAAATACATAAATAAAAACTTAAAAAATAATTAAAAATAAATAAATAAATAAATAAACATGTGTCCCATCAACTTGTAAGAAAAATTCTTACCTAAGTATTTTCCCCATTTTTCAAAAATAATGCCTTAAGGAAACCACTAGGTATTTAGATTATTAGGAGGTAAAGGTTAAGTTATGGTTAGAAGGGGCAGGATGGACAAAGAGGACTAGTAGAGCATCTGTAAGTAACCACTTCGCTCCTGATAACTAAACAACTTCCTCAGAGGAAAGTCATAGTCACTGGAGCTTTGTCAGTGGTTAAAATATTTTTCTCTCCAAAATCTATAAAGAACTTAGCAAACTTAACACCCAAAGAACAAATAATCCAATCAAGAAATGGGCAGAGGACATGAACAGACATTTCGGCAAAGAAGACATCCAGATGGCCAACAGACACATGAAAAAGTGCTCCCTATCACTCGGCATCAGGGAAATACAAATCAAAACCACAATGAGATATCACCTCACACCAGTCAGAATGGCTAAAATCAACAAGTCAGGAAATGACAGATGCTGGCGAGGATGAGGAGAAAGTGGAACCCTCCTACACTGTTGGTGGGAATGCAAGCTGGTGCAGCCACTCTGGAAAACAGCATGGAGGTTCCTCAAAATGTTGAAAATAGAACTGCCCTATGACCCAGCAATTGCACTACTGGGTATTTACCCTAAAGATACAAACGTAGTGATCCAAAGGGGCACGTGCACCCGAATGTTTATAGCAGCAATGTCCACAATAGCCAAACTATGGAAAGAACCTAGATGTCCATCAACAGATGAATGGATCAAGAAGATGTGGTATATATACACAATGGAATACTATGCAGCCATCAAAAGAAATGAAATCTTGCCATTTGCAACAACATGGATGGAACTAGAGAGTATCATGCTTAGCGAAATAAGTCAAGCGGAGAATGACAACTATCATATGGTCTCCCTGATATGAGGAAGTGGTGATGCAACATGGGGGCTTAAGTGGGTAGGAGAAGAATCCATGAAACAAGATGGGATTGGGAGGGAGACAAACCATAAGTGACTCTTAATCTCACAAAACAAACTGAGGGTTGCTGGGGGGAGGGGGTTGGGAGAAGGGGGGTGGGGTTATGGACTTTGGGGAGGGTATGTGCTTTGGTGAGTGCTGTGAAGTGTGTAAACCTGGCAATTCACAGACTTGTACCCCTGGGGATAAAAATATATGTTTATGAAAAATTAAAAAAAAAAAAAATTTTCTCTCTTGATGATTTCAGGTGCCTGGAATGGACCAAACAGTTATTCTCTCTGGCATCCTGGCACAAGTACAGAGGCAGCAAAAAGTTCAGAAGGATTTTTTAAAATCTCTTTCTTGGGAAGTAAGCACTCCTTCTTGTTCTAGAACATATTGACTTAACAGACAACTCTAGGCAGACAACTGTTGTGGATGTTATTTCTCTTTCAGAAGTATCCAGAACTTGTTCTTTAGCTCAGCCTGAATTGATACCTCTTCATGTTTAAGATGGATTTACCCAATATACATCCACCAAGTAAAGCGCTTTGTACATGAGCATACTTAAATAATCTCATGTGATTAAAAATATTGGTTTTCCTTTCCTTTGAAATTACATTATTCAATAAACCATATGTGTTTAATATGACTTATCCATCTGCATTATCTGTATTTCAAGATAGAACCTTTGGTATTGCAAACTGATAAATTCAACTTGGTCATTTATATTATTAAGTTCCCATCAGTATATGCATTGCCTCCAGTAATTAGAGGTATGCAGATGTTCCAATATGACCTTCACCTATAACAATGAAAGAAAAAACTCACAAATTACAATGTGAATACAAGGTTTTCATGCAAACGGCACAAAAACAGTCTCACAACCTGTTCTGCAAATTCAGTTCAATGTCAATAATCTGTCCTTCTAGGTATAAAAGACATAATAAAGGCCAGTGTGCAATACTCTGGTGTCAGGATTTAGTTATATATCCTCCGTAGGTGGCTGAAAAGAGGACCAATCAGAATCCCAAGCCTAGGAAAACATTCCAACCTATATAGGCTGCTGTATAGAACCCCCTAGATTCTGACAACTGGTTTATACTAGGTTGAGACTGTGCACAATATTCTTAGCCAACAAAACTATTTATTCATCCATTATGCTAATTAATGAACCTGCTGCCATTGATTAGAGATAAGCATAATTGAAAATTTTGGTTAAGAGCCATTTCTCAATTGTTTAACTTTGAATAGCATCCAACACACATCCCAGATTTTTGTATTCTAAATTAGGGGACATCAAGGGTTAATTAACCATTCTTAGGATATAGATTAAAATTAACATGCTACAATACTTAAAAATAATTTCAGGCAAGTTAGTAAGAACTTAGAATGCAACTCTGTTCACATTATTATGGAAATTAATGTTTTGAATCAAGAATACTGATTAAACCCCATAATGTTGGATAAATGGTCTTATTAAATTAAATAAATGCCTATGCACACTAATTAATAGCTGTAGTTTATGTTCCATATATAACCGATAATTTGTTTCCTTCCATTCTCAGAATTTCCCTAATCTGATGTCATTTTAAAAAGAAAGAAGGAAAAAGAAAAAACTGAAAAGGGGATGTTACATGGTTATTGTGAACAAGGCAAGAAAGGGACAAGAGAAGAGACTGCCTTGAAGGACAGCTTGAAAAGTCTATGTTATCTGCCTGAAAAAAAAGCTTCATTTGAAATGCATACAACATTGCAGAGCAGTCAAGCTATTTCAGTCTGACACACTATCTTTGTGGAGTTGGCATTAGGAAAAGTAAATGCCTAAACATGTAAGTGTCCTAAAGACAGTGTAAACTACACTGAAGCACATTGATCGAGTAAGGTAGAATACAAATGGTGTATAGAGAATATACTTCAGCCTCTATAACTGAATCTAAAATCTTTAAATATTTATAGTTTTAAATTTTTTATTTTGTTTTTCATGAACGCTGTAACTATAACAACACTGGTAATAGAGGAGGAAAAATATTCCAAACACATATAGTAATAAATAATGACTATCATTCCAACCACTAGATCATACATGATAAGGGAAAAATGTATTTATGTATTAAAACACATACTGGGGCACCTGGGTGGCTCAGCGGGTTAAAGCCTCTGTCTTCAACTCAGGACATGATCTCAGGGTCCTGGGATTGAGCCCGGCATTGCACTCTGCTCAGTGGGGAGTCTGTTTTTCCCCCTCTCTCTCTCTGCCTGCCTCTCTGCCTACTTGTGATCTCTGTCTGTCAAGTAAATAAGTGAAATCTTTTAAAAAATAAAATTAAATAAAATACACCTCAAAGCCTGATTTGGCTCAATCAAGATTTTATTAATGACTACTTATGCTAAGGTTATATTTTATTATCCAATTATGGGGTATCTTGGCAGAAGAAATATTAATACTCTCTGTAAATTATTTTTAAAAATAAGACATTTCTCCTTTTAGATGAAGGACTTCTAAAAACTTAGTGGCAGCAGCAACTCAGGAATATAACACTGACCAAGGATGTCATGATGTATAACTTGGAAGTAAACTCAGGTTACAACATCTCACTAGATTATTCATTCATTTAACATGCAACTAACACCTAATAATCCAAACCACTTCTCAAAAATAGTTCAGGGATCTTTGGTCATTGTATGTTGACCAAATGATTATTGGTTAGTTTCTCTTGGATCCCAAATATTAAATAGAGGTGCCTCAGGCTAAAGGGAAGGCAAAGAAGGTGGTATTCTTTCTCATCCTGTGCTCTGCTTAATGCCCACATGAATCCTTCTATTTGTATCTGTTTTATATAATAAAAGAATTCCCCATAATGTTTATGCATTTATCAAACACTTCTAGAGTCACTACTATGATGGACACATCCTGTCTTGTCCCTTAATTTCATTCAAAACCTATTGATTATACCATAATATCCCTAGATGATCATTTTGTTCCAAGTCATTTTAAAAGTTCTCTCACCATCCATTCATTGGTTCATTTATTTAATATTTATTGAGCGCCAATTATGACAGAGTTACCCCTTGTTTTTGGTGTCCCATGGGATTTAAATGCTTTCTCTCATCCCTAATAAAAACTTTAAAGGTTTTTTTCCCTCCTTTATAATCAGCCCTATGAATGCTAGGAATTAGAATCTTTCGCCATCTTCTCTATGCATCTGCACTGTCTTTTCTTATTTTTTTTTTAAATTCTCTCAGTCATAAGAATAAAATTACAAAAATAATGCCAAGAATTCCCACATACTCATAAGCCACCCTAATGTTAATGACGTCTTATATATTCATACTACAATTATCAAGGGCAGGAAATTGACACGGACACAATGTTAGTAACTGACAGGTGTGTACCTTATTGGAATTGGAGCAACATCCTTTCCCTGTTTCAGGATCAGTTCAGAATTATACATTGCCTTCAGTTGTCACACCTTTTTAGTGTCCTTCAAACCAGAATAGTTTTCCTTGTTTCTCATAACCTCGACACATTTGAATATCACTGGTTAGTTTTTTTTTTTTTTTTAAGATTTTATTTATTCATTTGACAGGCAGAGATCACAAGTAGGCAGAGAGGCAGGCAGAGAGAGAGAGGAGGAAGCAGGCTCCCTGCCGAGCAGAGAGCCCAATGCGGGGCTCAATCCCAGGATCCCAGGATCATGACCTGAGCTGAAGGCAGAGGCTTTAACCCACTGAGCCACCCAGGCGTCCCTCACTGGTTAGTTTTTTGTAGGATGTTCCTGAATTTGGGTTTGTAAGAGGTTTTATCATGATTAGACTGAGGTAATGTATTTTTTCCGAGAATAATACAGAAGCAATATGTATGCCCTTCTCTGTGTATTGTATTAGGAGATATAATATCAATATCTTATTATTGCTGATGTTAACCTTGACTGCTCCATTTGGATGGTTTCTCCACTAAAAGTTACTATTTGGGGGGTACCTGAGCAGCTCAGTTGGTTCAGCATCCAATTCTTGATTTTGACTCAGGTTATAAATTAAGGGTTGTGAGATGAGGTTCTGTGCTCAGCAGGGACTCTACTTGAGATTCTCTCTCCCTCTGCACTAAATAAAAATAGAAGTTACTATTTTTCCTCTCATTAATAATCTCTTGGGGAGAGAGACTTTGAGAATATGCAAATATTCTGTTTCTTCTCAAACATTGACTAATTTAACATCCACTGGAAAATGTCTACAGTTATTGCTGGGGTGTTTATCTAAAGGCAACTTTTATTTTATATTTTCTTTGATATTGTTAATTAAAATTCTCCTGTAAAGAAGAGCTGTTCTTCTTCCCCATTTATTTATTCAATTATTTGTTATATCATTTTGATTCACAGATATTAAATTCATTCTATGGGCTATAAATCCAGCATTATCATTATTTTCTTGACCAAATCATTCCACCTTTGCACATTAGGAGCTCTTGCAAGTTGGATCTTTTGGACCTATTCCCATGATTTTGAACACTCCTTACTTGCTGGGACCACAATATATCCCAGGCTTATCTTGTATTTTTCCTGCTCTGACACCAGAATCAACTACTTTACTTCTCCAAGGAGCCTGATTCCTTTAACTGGGGAATAGCGTTCACAAACCAAGATTTAAGTACACATTGTGCTCATTGTAACTAAGATATTATTGTTGCTAAACTCTCTCTGTTGGCAAAGCTAAAAAGTATATTTTTGTATAATAGCACATACATACACATAAACACCTATTTTTATCTGCATATGTGTATGTGTATATATATAATGAATTCATATTAATGTGTCTGATTCTAATTCAATACTACATGGATCATTTAACCTTCTTCCCTTATCTGCAACTTCCTTTTCTGATATCTCATATTCATTATCATCCATCAACAATGAAACTCAGCTATCATTAGCTATAATATATATACTCATTTGTATAACTTTAGCATATTCATAAAGTAGTTTCAGAATTGCTAACCCATATGCCTGTGAAAAAGAAACAAGATTATATTACTTTCATATAGATCATTTTTTCTTTTGCCTTAAAATAACTAGTTAAATACCACTCTCAAATTTACTTAGGTTTGTGTTTTTTTTCTTTTCTACCCCTTGAAGTTCTCCAAGCATTCTAATATTTCTACTTCCTCTTCCAGTTTATATCTAAGTTCTGAACATATAAGCTTAAATTTAAAGGAAATGTAAAGCCACATTTTTCTTATTTAAGTCCTATTCAATTCTGTTCCCCTCAATCAATCTTTATCATGGTAGCAATTATGTCTTTTACTACAGACTTGGCCTGACTCTATTCTCAATCAGGAAAAATAAAAAATAAATTCTAGCTAAGTGCTCAGATGACTCACTAAGATTACCTTGATTTTATACTATGCTGCTCTTACAATTTTTTCTCTCTTTCTTTCTTTCTTTTTCTTTATTTCATCTTTCTGTCTCTTTTGTGAAACCAAAGTTTCAGAGAGCAGAACTTGTTCCACTAGATAGTATTCATTATAAAAATTAAGTATGTGGTATTAGCACAGTGATAGATTAACATGCCAATGGAGAGCACTAGAATATAGACACATAAAAATTTGATTTGTGATTAATTTTATTGCAGGTACTTGAAGAATTAAAGATATGCTAGGCAGAATTCCAAGATAGAATTCAAGATCTCCAGTCTGGAGTACACATGCCTTCTTCCAGTTACTCAGTTCAACACTAATCTAAGTGCTGCTGTGAAGGAATTTTTCAGATGTAATCAAGGTTCCAAATGAGTTTACCTTAAGATATGGGTTGGTCTTACCTATGAGCCCTCTAAAAATGAGGTATGATTTCCAATTGGTCAGTTGATTTCCAGTTGCCAAGGAAATCAGCAATATGTACTTTGTCTGACCTGGAAGAAAACATATTCATCCTGTGACCTGCTTAATGGCACCACATACCAAGAAACTATGGGCAACCACTAGGCATTCAGATCCGCCCTACTGACAGCCAGCAAAGAGACAGAATATCAATCTGACAACCACAAGGAACTGAATTCTGCCAACCATTGGAATGGGCTTGGAAGAAAATCACCCCTGACCAAAGAAAATGTTAGTTATTAAAGTGTGTATAATTTTAAGCCACTGTATTTGTAATAATTTGTTACATAGAAATATAAATTTAGTAGAGCAGGGCTATTCAGTCAATGGATAATACATAAGAAAATAAGTTGCTATGAAAGACTCTGCAAAATATATCAGAACTACACATACCAAGATGGTAGAGCTGGGGTTTATTAGATAAAGATTATTAAATGTATGTTATGTTTAAAGAAAATAATACATTGAAATTACAGCAAAGAAATAAAGGACTATAATCAGAACAAATTTCAAAAGTAAAGAAACTGAATCTCTAGAAGTGAGGAAGGTAATAATTTAAATTAAAAGCTTAATGCATGACACTACATGAGAAGTTTTACATGGCTTAATTCACTAATTAATTAAAGCAGAATAATGAAAATAATTAATTCGGTTGAGTGAAATAAACTCTTTCCCAAAATGTATGAGGTATAAACACTTCTGATCTCCATCTTCAGGTGAAGTGACTAAGGCTCAAATAAGTAATTTACAGGGGCTCCTGGGTGGCTCAGTGGGTTAAAGCCTCTGCTTTTGGCTCAGGTCATGATCTCAGGGTCCTGGGATCGAGCCCCACATCGGGCTCTCTGCTCAGAGGGGGACCTGCTTCCCCCTCTCTCTCTCTGCCTGCCTCTCTGCCTACTTGTGATCTCTGTCTGTCAAATAAATAAAAAATAATAATAATAAAAATCTTTTAAAAAAATAAAGTAATATGCAAAAATAAATAAGTAATTTGTAAAAGACAGTGAAGCTTTATTAGCAAATTAAGAGGTAAAGTGGGGATGCAAAACAGGTCAGATTTTGTCTTTTTCCCCTCTTAGTTCTTTAAATATGAGTAGTGGTGTATACAACACAAAAAAGGCATATTTCAATTTACCTATAGATAAGAACACTCAGAGTTCCAAGTTTTTACAAAAAATAATCGAATTTATATTCCAAAGGAGTATATGAGCTATAGGTTTTCACACTTGTCAAACTCTGTTCCTGTAAGTTCTGTGGGATGGTGGTTCTACCCTCTTGCCCACATAGACTGGTCAAAGAACCAATCCTATTTCCTATTTCTTCACATTTCAAACGTCTGAAGTCAGGATCTATCACAGCGGCTGGCCTTTTTCCTTTGCATCAGAGTTCCATTCGTACCTTCTTTTGCATGCAAGCTGAGAAAGGAAACAGGACCCTAGAAGGAGAAGGGCACAGCCCTCATGTTTTCCTATTCCCCTTGACTTCAATCTGGCTCGGGTATCCATGCTGCTGTTCTGCAGGGATAGGATCAAAGGGAGAAGAGGGGTCGCTGGCAGATTCTTGCCTGCAGCCCCTGGCTACAGCTCTAACAGCAAGGGCAGCTACCAGATTATGTTTCTTATAGGCAGTAAATTGCCTGGGGGCTAGATAAGAAGAGTCTACATTTTTTACTTAGAAAATATTATTTCACTTGGATTGTAGTTTAACCCTAGGACAGTCTCTCTCTAAGGCAGTGCCCTTTCTGTGTTGACTTACCCTGAGCTAGTCTTGTCTCTACTTAGATGTTAGCTCCTCCCTGAACAAGAGCTTTGACCGCAAACTTATGCATAATATGGGGATGCGGAGTGGATATCTGCTGGGAGCTACAGTGGCTGAACAAGCCTGGTCTCCTGAAGAATTCTCCCTAGGGCACAATCCCCTTGTGCCTGACCTCAGCCTTATCTAATTCAAAGTTATGAATATGCTTGCTGTTCACCAGGCTTGATTTCAGTTCCTGTTTTCTTTCTGTCTTGCTTGAATAGGTTTTCCACTCCTTATGGACTTCCAAACTAGTCCCATCTACACCAAAATGAGAATACTACCCACCTGCTCACTGGCACCAGCCATTTAAAATGACTAGGAATAGGACCTGATTATCTTATATTCCTTTCTTCCTCAAACGAAGGGAAAGGAGGAAGTGACTAGAAAGTTGAATTAGCTGCAACCATGAGCAAAAAATAGAGGGTTGAAAGAAAGTGATCCCAGAGGGAATCACTGGAGGTTGGGCATCCCTAGTAGGGAGAGTGGTGAAGGCTTTTTTAAGCACAGATATCATGTTAATAGAGACTTCAAAGGCAGCTGTGGAAGAGAAATCAAAACAGTGAGACAGGCAACCCCCTGGTTGAATAATTAAGAAAGCATTATCCTGTGTTGTTCATTGATGAAGCCCCTTCCTTACAAAATGAGACAGTGAATATCATCTCCTCTCCTAACATTTTTTCTTCCTGAAATTTTTTGTTGGTTTATTTTTTGTTTTTTGTTTTGTTTTGTTTTTTGGTGGTGGGTGGCATGGGGTGGGGAGTTCGGTGTTTTTTCAGTCAGCTCTATAGCCAATATGGGGCTCGAACCCATGACCCTGGTATCAAGGCCTTATGCTGTATTGATAGAGTCTGCCCCTCCTGAATTTCAGATTGAATTCCTTAATTCTGGCATCAAAGTAGTAAATCTCCCTCCACCACCTAGGTTCCAGAGAAAGTATCTCAATTATAATTCCTCATGAAAAGCTCTGGGTAGATAAGAGCATCCCACAGAGACAGTGTACATCTGACCTAAACAATGACGCTAGGCTTTTCTGGGTCTCCTGATCTCTTAAGCCATTAAATGAAGGGAGGGGGGCATCCTCAAGTCTCTGCCTGTGACATAGTAAGACAAATATATTTGGTCTCTGTCCCCAGTTTCTGACATAGAGATGCTAAAACTCTTATAATTTCTTGAGTGAGGAGGTGACTGAAGCATCGTAACACAGAGCTCTCAAGTTCCTTGGTATTTCCCGGGTAATAGGAACATCTTTTGTTTTAATGAGGTGGCTCTTGGTGGGCTTCTGGATGGGGCTGGGTCCCCAGAAGGATTGAGCATGGTTCAAGTCTGGAAGCTTTCAGACCCATCCCCAAGACTCCAGGGAGTGGAGAGGGGCTAAATATAGAGTTAATTACTGATCATGTCTATGTGATGAAGCCTCCATGAAATAGCCCCAAACTATGGGTCTCAGACAGCTTCCCAGGTAGCGAACACTGCAACGTGCCAGGAGAGTAGTGCACCCCAACTCCATGGGGACAGAAGCTCCTGGACTAGGAAACCTTCCCTACCTCCCTCTATGTACCTCTTCATCTGGCTGTTGATCTGTAGCCTTGATTTTATCTTTCATAATAAACCAGCAAGTGTAAGTATCTATTTCTCAGAGTTTCTGTGAGCCATTATAAGAAATTATCCAACCTGAGCGACTGGGTGGCTCAATGGGTTAAGCCTCTGCCTTCAGCTCAGGTCATGGTCTCAGGGTCCTGGGATCGAACCCTCCATTGGGCTCTCTGCTCAGCGGGGAGCCTGCTTCCTCCTCTCTCTCTCTCTCTGCCTGCTGCTCTGCCTACTTGTGATCTCTGTCTGTCAAATAAATGAATAAAATCTTTAAAAAAAAAAAATAGAAATTATCCAACCTGAGGAATGGATTGTGGAAACCCTTGATTTATAGCCAGTTGGTCAGAAGTGAAGATGACAACCAAAGATTTGCATCTGGAGGCTAAAGGGTAAGACGGTCTTGTGGGACTGAGTCCTTGCTCGTGGGGTTTGCACCAACTCTAACTGAATTGTGGGACATCCACTTGGTGTCCAGACAGTTGGAAAATTGGTTGTTGTGGCTAAAACCCCTGGACATTTGGTGTCCAAAATGTTGTAAATAGGAAACGAGCTTTTTTTTTTTCTTTTACTGCCTTTGGTGTATTCTATTTTCAATCATTTGACAAACAGCCACTGATGAATCTGAAAGTTACTCTTTTAATGCCAACCCTGATATCTACCCTATATTACTGATTCTAAGACATACTTCTTAGATTTTTAACAGCTCTGTAATCTGGGTGAATCTTTTTTTTTTTTTTTAAAGATTTTATTTATTTATTTGACAGAGAGACACAGCGAGAGAGGGAACAGAAGCAGGGGGAGTGGGAGAGGGAGAAGCAGGCTTCCTGCCAAGCAGGGAGTCCAAGGCAGAACTCAATCCTAGGACCCTGGGACCACAACCTGAGCCGAAGGCAGATGACCAACAACTGAGCCACCCCGGAGCCCCTGGGTGAATCTTTAAATCAATGTTGTGATCCCTTTTAAGAGGTACATAAAATAATGATGCATGTCAAAATCAAAGTCATTTTACTTTTAAAGGTGTACAGCAACAGACTACAAAATATGTTTGCTTGGACATACCAAAGGAAATTCAGACTGTCAAGTCAAATCCCCTTTCTGTGTCCCCTCCCAGAGAATGACACCACCATTCCTCCAAATATGTAAGCCCTAAATGTGGAAGTCCCCTCTCCCAAATTCTCCGGGTCCAATGATCTCCATCTCCTGTTTCACACTCTTTAATATGTAATGTTGCCATCATTTTTCTAAGGGGTTCTCTTAATCTTTTGGCTTTTAAACTATTGTCTCTTTGTTTTAATCAACCTCTTTGAGGCATAACTTACCTACACGCATCTGTTTTAAGTATGCAGTTCATTGTATCTTGACAAAAGCATATACTCACATCACAAACCACCACAGTCAAGATGCAGAATATTTCTGTTACCACCCAAAAAATTCCCTCAGCTCATCTGCATTTATTTCCTCAATCCATTCCCCTGCCACAGGCAACTATGGATTTCTATAGATCTGTAAGTTATTTTTATGTGTTGTAGAATTTCTCATACACAGAATCATATAATATGGACTTTTTGTGTCTGTTTTATTCTACACAGCTTAATATCATTGAGAATCATCCACATTAAGGCATACATTAGCAATTTATTCCTTTTTGTTGATGAGTAATATTCAATCCTATGCCTATAGCATAATTTCTGCTTACACACTTGCCTAATAATGGACATTTGGTAGGTTTTCAATTTTTTGTTATTATGAATAATAAGCTGATGTAAACATTTATGAACAATTCCTTATATGGTCATATGTTCTCATTCTCTTAGATAAATAATTAGGAATGGAATTTCAAGGACATATTGTAAATATATATTTAACTTTATAAAAAACTGCATGTTTTCTAAAGTGCTTGTACAAAATCATCTCTTTTGAAATATTTTGTGTCACCATCTCTGTTACTTTTCTTTTTTGTTTCAACTCTTAAATCATTTAACTCTGCCAGATGCTCACTTAGCAATGTCTTTTTTCATGGTTAAAGTATCCCAACATCACTCTACAGATTTCATCAGATTCTGCATTTTTTAAACAAGGAAAAATTTTGTCCTGAAATCAACTAATTTATTTTGTATTAACAGATGTTTAAAACATGCATGAAAAACTAGTGACTGGTGTGGACTTCGACCCCAACGGTTTATATAATAATGAGTTTGACTTCACTTTTGGTATGTGACCACTGAAGTCTCTCAACCCCACTCTTTCTCCCCTCCCTTTTGGCCCCACACCTGAGTAGGTCAATAAAAAAGCCTCTCCTCCCACATTCTTCCTTTCTCTCTGCTAAGGGAAATTATTCCAATATGTGGAGAACCCCACACAGATACCCTCTTCTAGACATGATTCAAGCCAAAATCAATGCACTACTCCTTTCCTGAAAGCCATTTTATACCAGCTTGTGCAGGTCCTTCTCTCCCTAGTATTTATTTGTGTGAATGATAACCTTCTTTCCAAATGTTCTTGGTGTATATGGTATCATTAACATCAGCACACACACCACTGATTGAAAGTCTCTGTTTCCTTTACAGCATAGCCAGAAGAATCTAAGAACTAGTATTGTACTCAGAGCTGGTATTTGGGCAGCCCACTCATGCCTTTGTGTTACAGTAGCATTTGCTTTCTTCGCCATGTACAGCTGCATGACTTCAGTAATGACAGAGTCCTATGTACTTAATTGTCCATTTCACAAGTTTTTTCTATGTAAATAAGCCATAATATGAATTTCATAGAAATTCAAAGTATAAGAAATGCAGGAGGATATATGTTAAATAACAAATGGCAAGAAATTTGGGGAAACAAGTAGCTAAGAATGTGAGAATATCAAGAAAATTAAGATCAAAGGTCTCCTAAACAACAAATGTTTGCATAAGCCAATGCAACATAAAGTGTCTTTAGCCCTCCATCAACTCCATATCAACTAGGAATTTGTTAGAAATGCAAATCCATGGGCAGCACTGAATCAGAACCTTGGGAGCAGGACCCAGCAATCTGTGTTTTAACAAGTTCTCCTGATGATTCTGACTCATGCTAAAGATTAAGAACTACTTCTTTAAGTGACATGAAAACCAACTGATTGACCCAGAGTTGCCAAGCGATAAAACTTAGCAAGACAAGAGGTTTATGCTTAGTCTCCCTAGGCATGCTTTCAGAATTTAAAAAAAAAAAAAAAAAAAAAATCAAATTAAAAACTGTCAAAGAAAATTATGAAAATGAGACATTACAGAGAAAGACTGTCTCCAATAAAAGAAATTCAATATTTCTCTATGAAGGGTCAAAGGATGTAAAGAAAGGATATGCTAAGGATATTTATGTGCAGCTCCTCTTGGAGTGGAAGTTTCTAAAAGGGGATTTGTGAAAGTGAATTAAGTTGATTATTAAAAAGAGGGAAAAGGTTTAATAGACTAATCAAAATGAAATTAGGATTTTCAAAATTAAATATAACTATTCCAAAAATAACTATTGCCAATGTGACCATTATATACAATATAGAATAAACACTTTCTACCATAACTAAAATCTCCTAGGTGACCCAGACCCTGCCTATTTTCTGATTTTATCTCATGTACAACTCTGACTTACCTCTCTCTCTCTTGCTTATTTTATGCCAACAACAGTGACCATCAGTCTGTTCCTCCAAATTTAACAGCCTGTCTCTTAGATTTGCCCAGGGTGGGCCCTGCTTATCAGTTTCAGCATCATGTTTGAAGAGAAAACCTTCTTGACTACTCAATTAGTATAATGCCAGCCATTCTGTATTGTATTATCATTTTATTC
Source organism: Mustela erminea (assembly GCF_009829155.1). Lineage (NCBI taxonomy): Eukaryota > Metazoa > Chordata > Mammalia > Carnivora > Mustelidae > Mustela > Mustela erminea. Next base: position 95,317,857 of record NC_045617.1, read on the forward strand.
TCTTCATAGTACTTAATAATTAGCAGAAATTATTTTAGATATTCCTGTGTTTATTTATCATGTCACACACCATTAGAATGTAAAATCTAGGACAGCCAGGACCTGCTGTGTCCACAGAACTATTTCCTCAATACTTAAAATGGAACACAGCACATAAAAATTGTTCAATAAATATTTTTTGAAATATATAAAGTTTTAACATTATCCTTTTATTATCTATATATCAACATTCTCCACTGAATTAATTGTTCTTTGAGCACGAAGTTCACATTGTTTTTCTGTGGGCCTCAAAGCTAGAAAAATACTTGGAATAGGGTAAAATTCTCAGTAAGTTGATCATCACAGACTAAATTTTTTGCATACTCCCCCCAACCATGAGTACATTTACTGGTCAATGAAGTAGGTTGCAACTATATACCACTACTTCTGGGATTTTAGATAAGCCCATTTATTCAGGTTGCAAAAGGGGTCTAACAAAGCTAAATTATTCCCCTTCCAGAATATTTGTGTTAATGAAATAAAATTCAGTAAATGTTCAGTGAATAAATCTCATCATCAATTTGTTCTTCTCTGTTTACTAGACCTAAAAGTTACTCTTTTCTTTCATTCCCTGTTCCTTAGGCCAGGGTTGGCAAACTACACCCTATGGGCCAAATCTCAACCACTGTCTGTTTGTGTACAGTCTGACAGCTAAGAATAGATTTTACATTTTTAAATGATTGAAAATAATCAAGGTAAGAGTCATGACACATGAACGTTGTATGAAATTCAAAATTCAGTGTCCATAAATAAAGTTTACGATCACAACAACCACACTCTTCCCTTTACATATGTCCTATTCCACAACTATTTTCACACTACAAAGGGAGGGCCAGTTGCGTCAGAGTCCATGTGGCCCAAAAAACCTAAAACGTTTTCCATCTGGTCTTCTGAAGAGAAAGTGTGCAAATCCTTGTTTAGACCACAACTATCACTTATAAAGCAGTCTACCATAGCATTTATTCTGACCCTTTGCTCCGTGTATGCAGATGGACTGATATTTACATTCATAAGACCCTGTACTGTCTTAATGCAGCCCACACAATGCTTTATTAGAAGACTGTGCTGCATTTTATTTTCTGTCTTCTCTCTTAGATGATAAGCCCCACAAAGGAGAGGGTGGGTGCTGGATAGTCTAGCCCACAATTATTGCTAAGTAACTAGCATCTGTAGAAAGTTTGAATAAAGAATGAATATGGGAACATGTATTTAAAATATACAAATATATAAAGAATATTTTCTTTGCCATTCTACCCAAAGGCAATTTTAACAAGGTTTTACATTCTAATCAAGAAGCAATACTGTCTCATTATTTTAAAAAGTTAAGCATTCTCCTTTATTTGCCAGACACAGCTATTTGATAATACAATGGAAATCTGAGTTTCCTTTACACCAATGTAACTATTACATATGAAACAGAGTTGAATGCTGAGATCCATCAGCTTGATTTCTCCGTTATGAATTCCATTCACATATATGGAATATTTATACCACCTTCTGCTCAGCTACTCCTAATTACAGGACACTTTCATGCAAGAACTGATTGATAAGTCATTGATTGTTCTGAGATATGGGAAAGGGCCGAGAGTTAAATCCCTGCAATAGAAAATTAATCCAGTGAGGGTTGCATCCTGCTGTTCTTTTACTACTCGTATTATTCCTCATGGTTACAGCCAGAAACATAATGCTTTCGTTGATAACAGAGTTGAAGCTTAGCTTCTCCCTGTCTGGAGTGCAATGATTAGTGAGGCATCTTTCAGAAAATAGTAGGGTTCATTTGTAAAGAAGGAGGTGAAATAAATAAGAGGTTTAAATAATTCAAAAAAGAGTCAAGGCTTTAGATAAATTTACCAAGGAAAGTGCAAAGCTGTTGAGACTTTTTTGATACTGAGTTAAGATCCAGGGTTATTATTCAGGTATATGTATACACATATGCAGCTCAGAAGTTGTTTTTTTTTTTTTTTTAAATTTCTGTACAACATTGTCTTGGTTTTTACCTTGGGATTTCCAGGAGATACTTAATGTGAAAGTCTCAACTTTTTCTGGGTAAGATGATATAGTCCATTCTGTGGATTGTTAGATATAACATAAGAACTATTTTTTTTCCCTTTGTGCTTTATTTGGCATAGATATGCTCATATCCTTTCTTGTTCCCCAAAATACCTACATTCTCATTGTTGACAAGAATTCTGAGCCCAGATGTAAATACAAGGGTAAATGATACTTAAGTCTCTCACAACAGTAATTATTACTTTCATACAATTTTTACAAATATTCCTTCTTCTTCCTAAAGAGATGAGCCCTCTCAAGTTCCTTGTCAGTTTCTCGGAGTAGGTAAGCTGAACATCATTGCTGTATCTTCAAACATTGCATCATTCTAAGTGATGCCAACATTTGTATTGTCATATTGTGCCAGAGAAGATGGATCCAAAAGAGCAACACATTTGAATGATTACCCCTAAGAAATGCAAAGTAGGATGAAAGAAACCTCACTTCTCCAAACAGTGTAGCCCCAGGCATGTGGATCTGGTCAGAGGCATGAAGGATTCAGTTTATTAAAACCTTAGGAGGTGCAGACATACTTTACCTCAAAGAGGTCAAACATTTTTACAAACAGGCAGAGTGTGAACCAGAATTCACAGGGATTTACTGTTCTAAATGAACTTCAGATCACAGAACTGTGAAAATAAAGTGAAAGATTTACTGATTTATTTAGTATCACACACCTAATAATTACATGGCTCCTGGTCTACTCTCTGGTGTTAGGATACCAGATGACCAATCTGTCATCTGACCTTTTGTATTTAGAGGTTTGTGAAATAGTTGAGATAAAGGACTTTGCACTCGATCATGCGGTGAGAGCTAGCCAGGTTGAAGGTCCAGGAAGACTTTCAAATTCTCCCATTCTAACTTCACAACTATTTCAAGACACATTGTAGTCATGCCTTTGGCCCACATTCTTTTTTCTTGATACCCAATTCTGAATGAATTTCTTCTAAAGAGGCTTGGGAATGTTGATGTATACACAGACATTAAACAAAATGGCAAATGTATATGATTGCATAGCTTTTCTCCCCCAAATTCACTGTGGGAAAATTACATAATTCAGATAAGAGCAACTACCCTGTAAACTTAGTTTTTTAATGTCAGTGGAATTGGTAAAAAAAAAGGAAAAGGGAAGATGTAAAAATGGTTCCTGTGAATAAATTAGTAGTACTGAAAACATTTTTCTGACAGCTATTTAAAAACTTTTTTGTGTTGTTTTTTGGATTTTTGTGTTTTTGTTTTCATGACACAAACAGTGGTCTAATCTTTCTTGGGAAAGATGCCTAGAGTCTCAGAGACCACCAGATTTCTGACTGTATTTAATCAACATTAGAACTACCTGCTTGCTGGAAATAAATGTTGAAAGCACCAATATACTAGCAGTAATTTCACAGAAGCCTGACTTGTTTTAATTCATTTACTTTAAAGCCTTGCGGGGAGGGAGGGGTTGGCGGATGTTGTCCTCAAGAAGTTCCTTCCTGTAGATATGTAAATATGAAACTTCTGAATGTCCCAATTAACTCTACCTTTCCCTACTTAAGGAATGTGACATTGACTTTTTTTTTCCTTTTTTTTTTTTTACCAAGTTCTCTCTAGGGATAAGCATAAAACTATGGGGACAGATTTACCAAGAGCGAAGTCCATAAGATTATCAGAGCTTTAGAAAAATGTGTTACATTAAAGGACTATTTATTTTTAAGTCTTGTGCTCGCTTCGGCAGCACATATACTAAAATATTTTTAAGTCTTAATCTCCTAGGTCTAGCTAACTCACAATTTATTAAAAAGAAAACTAGGGTAGAAAATTTAGCCAATTTTACAAAGTAGCACAATTAACTACTGATAAAACTCAAATTTTCTGATACAGAGATTGCTAATTATTCCATGTACCAGTAAAATGTTATTTACCATCATCAGGAAATACTAAGTAATGCCTGATATTTTGTGTTTTTTTTTTTTAATTTATAATGGCAATTTAACATAATTTTTAAAAACTTGCATAAAAACTACAGAAGAAAGTATTTCAAATATATAATTAAATTTTATTTTACAAGTAAGGGGAAAAAAGAGGGCCCAAGCAGGTTTGGTGAAAAATGCCACATAATAAGTGCATGAGCTAGAATGATTTCTTATTTCACGTCAGTGCTGTCAGCTCAATGTCTAAAATATTTATTGGTTATGCATCTGGTAAAAACCTGTCATACTGGAAGTGGATCTGCAGGTGTTAAAATATGCAAGAACCACTGTATTCACTCCACTGAAGATGTTTTCTCCCTACCCTCCACCCCCATGAAGCTGAATTAAGGAAAAGAAGGCCCCACAGAGTCAAAGGGAAGAAGAGCTTGCCCACTGATTAAGTTCAGCACTTTCCAGCTGACTGAAGTTCAGTTTAAGGTGAGATTGAGACTGATATTTTTCTTTTTTGATATATTAATTGTACCTCTTGTTTGTTTCAGTTTTTCCAAAGAAAGATCACTTTATTTTCCTAATATTATTTGGTAAGGAAAATGGCTTTTGCCTCTTGTTAATTTTAGGATCTTGGACAAAATACCTACTTCCTGTAAGGCCCATTTACCTCATCTACAAAATTTGTGTGTGGTTCTCTCAAAAGTTTTAAATGAGAAGACATATGAGGAGATAAGTTAGAAGATACCTGTATATACTAAAAATTTCTATTCATCATGATAATGATAATGAGGAGCCAAAGGAAAAGAATGTGTAGCAGATAAATACTGGGACTGTATAGAGTATGCTTTCTGTTCTGTTCTTCTTTTTCTTTTTTCTAGATTGGTCTGTTTCAAAGTAACCTCCAGCAAAAACTGGAATGCCCATGTCTCTAATTCAGATTTTGAAATCGGGATCTAACTTGGCTGTCAATAGTAGTCATGCAAGGCATAAGAACTGTAGGGGGAAAAAAATGCAAAAATGAACAAACAAAAGAAATGTATTTCTACAAAATAGAAATGTTAATGCCCCAATAACGGGTGATTAAAGGAGGGAGACTGATATAAAGCAAAGGTCAAGCAAAGCTTTATTTCTGCGCCAAGCATCAAGAATCTAACGGAACATTCAGGGACGCACCTCTTACAAGAGAGGGCAACCCTTCTCTGCTTCACAGACTAGCTTTTAAGGGCAAAGGCCATGCGGTCAGGCCTGGCCACGCACAGGGGGCCAATGAGATTGTAACACACACAGGAAACTCCACAGTGGTGCTAGGTGACCAACTGAGTTACAATTTACCCTAGTAGACATTTGACCCAGCCTATCACCTTGGTTGGGATTGGTGCCCAAAAGGCTCCCAAAGGATGGGGCCCATACTCCTTGGTAACCAGGGAGACAGTATGCATCCCCCCACTGATCGGATGTCTCCACCTGGCCTGACCTGCCTTTATATTTGAGCTTTGTTACCTGAGGCTGGTTTTGATGAAGTTCTAGAACCTAGGTGAGGTTCGGTGGGCTGAGGTCCGGAGCCGATGACCAAGAAAGAATTCTTGAGACATCTTTGGTGCAAAATGGTAGTTTATTAAAGCACGGGGACAGGACCCATCGTTAGGAAGAGTTGCTGCTGCCCAGGGCCTGTGAGGAGTGGCTGGTTATATACACAGGAGTTGGGTAGGTGAGGACAAAGGGGTGTTCAGAAGGGCTAATGGGGTAAAGAAGACTATCAGGATACTGAAGGCCTGGTTACTATCAAGCCAAGGCCACTTTCCCTCTAATGAGGCATTAACAAAAAGACAATTGGGAGTCTCCTGGTGGAATGTTACATTCCTGCTATCAAGCCATCCTTGTTAATGAGATTTAGGTTTAGAAGAAATTTAACTCTATTTACTTTTCTTTTTACCTCCACCTTCTTCGGTTTTTTTATGGAGGGGAGGGTGAAGTTAGGGCTTGAGGAACTGAGTTATGTGTCTTTGGAAATCGGGCTATTGATAAGGTAACTTCTTTGTTGTAAATCTCAAGGATATTTGCAAACCAAGGGAGACTCCTGCCTTGCAGGACTGTGATCTCTGCAAGTTAACTATTTATCGTTTTATGGCAGTCGGGGTGCCTGAGGAATGCTACACATATTACGGAGGGGAGTGGGTGGAGAGGGGGGGTGTAAGGCACCAGCTTTTGCTCTGTCCTCAGCCAGCCTCCTGCTCCCTCATCAGTTTCTGGGACTTGTTTCTAAGTAAAGCCCCTGGGGAAAGGGTAGCAGGGAAAGTTTAACTTTAATGAAAGCCTCTTGCTAAATAGGTCCTTACAAGAAAACATTAACTTCTCTGCAGATAATTCACAAAATGGCTCAACCAAAGCAAACTTATTTATAAGGGACTATAATTTCTCAAAAGTTAACAGGATTGTTATTGTCCATTATTTTTTGGCCAATGGTTTTTAAATATCCTTACATAAGATAAAATAAATTTAAATAGCACTTAAATTGCTAAAGAAATCTGTTAACTTGGAATTTTTAAGTTAATTATAGCTGATAGAGCATTTTAAACACTCATTTGTTCTCCTCAACTGGAACAACAAGATTTTTCTCTGCTTTATAATTTAAATATCCTAGAAACGTTTCCAAATGTTCAGAACAAAAAAGGTATATTACAATTATAAGGGCTCTAAAATTTGGGGTGAGTGAATAAAAAAGAATGAATAAAGGAGCAAGTGTGGTAAGATATCTCCTAATGATTCTAATTTCTCACTAGCTATAGCTCATCAGTAAATATTGACTAATTGTGTTTTTTACAATGTGTACATAAAAGTAAATTTAGAATTTTTAAAAGCATCTGTTAACAGTTCTGCAAGTAAAGCTTGTTCTTTGAAACTTTATTTTGGGGAAAAATATGATATATTTGAATGTGAAAAGTAATGAAGGATTAAAGGACATATCCCATTCCAAAAGCTAACATGTAATACATTGAAATAAGAAAGAAAAATGCAAATTTATTTCTCATGAATGGAAAGCCAATAATGGATGGAAGTTTTCAATTCCAGTTTGGTAAATCCTGTTATGTTTTCTCACAAAGGCTATTTTAACTTTCCTGAAATTCCTCCATACCAAGTGAATTAGAATTCATTTTAAGTTAGCACTATTCATAAACCATAAAATATTCTTAATGAAACTAAGACCAGAGTCACAAAATCAAAATGACAGAAGTAGGAATTGCTTATGTAAATGAGTTCACAGAATGAATGTCTTGTGATAGTTAACATACCTGTACTCCTCTTATGCATATGCCATATTTTAAAAAAACATACTCCGAATTCTAACTATGAAAAACTTTGTTATACTTTTCCTGGGTTGTCATTAATGAATGAGTGGCTTAGCTCAATAATGAAATGCTTTGTAGTCACAGTCTCAATTGAAATTATGATATGGCTATCCTTTAAAATTGATAGGATTTCAAAATTGCTGGATAACAGAGGAGGAAAAACCTGGCCCAGGAAAACACAAGAAGTAATTGATCTCGGCTATTAGCTCTGATGTGCCCTTCACATTGAAGCCATTGCAGATTGATCTAAGGGCACTTCATCTCTTCTCAGCAATGCCAGTAGATCAATTAAGCCTAAGTCCATAAAAGAAAAAGGGCTTTATTAATCAAGTGTATTTAAGGCTGTTTTATTTCATTCGCTGCTTTTCTAAAGGTATGACAGATTGCAATCCTGAAGGTTTTCCAATAATGAAAAATATTCATTTACAAATGAGTTGGAACCCATTGACAAAAAGTGATGTCTTGAGAGTTAGTAAAGCTGACTTCTTTAAGACTCCAGACAATAATCAATAAGACTGAGCAGTGTTATGAGTAATAAAAACCCATTAAGACTCAGTTCTGTAGAACTAAAGAATATAGCCTTTCCGTCTATTGGTAGAAAGTTATTATGGCTTATGGTAGCTTGTGGGAGAGGAAGGCATGACAGAGGTGATATATAGTTGAGATTTGAGAAATCTTTAAAGATGAACTTTGATTATGCATTTGGCACATGTAACTTTGTGGAAGGAAATAAATCAAAAGCCAAATAAGTATTTCAGTGAATACTATCAATAGAGAAACAATGCATACGAACCATAAGGCTTATGGTTGTTGGACCTTTGAAAAATTCTTATACCCACTAATGTGTTCCAAATTAGCCTGAGAGGACACAGGATTAGAAAGCTGTGTAGCCTGCAGAAAGGGATTCTTCCCTTCAGATATTGACAAAATATCTCAAATATTGATCAAGCTCAGATATTGACATAATGGGGTGGACAGGCTGTTTTCTTAATAAATTGTAGAGTACAAGACCATGAAGAAACACCTCCAAGTCAGAGAAAGAGCAGTTCACATTCATTAAGAGATGTTGATCTTTAATCCATATGCACTCACTACATGGGAAATTGGAGATAATCCTTCAGGGTAAAAAAAAAAAAAAAAAAAGAGTGTTTTTTGTCTGGAGAGAAAATATATAGGATACCAAAAAGGTGGGCTGAGGAAGAAATTGGCCAATTTTAATCACAAAATAATTTCCATTCTCTTTGGGGCATAGCACTTGACCATATTAGGATGTATCTGGAATGAGAGCTAACCACTGGAATATGGGCTGAAGTAATCTATACCATTTCTACAGCAGCCTGTACAACCACCTACATATTCCTCCATGTTCTCTCTTTTCCACACCTACTGGTAGATGCTAATGACCAAGGTAATCTCAAAAGGCAAATGGAAGAGATGCCAAAGACTCTGAATCTGTTTGTGGTTGAGATGAATTAGAGCTTCTCTAACCCTTACCCCGACAACTGATTGGACATTTTGTGAATGGAAAATTTTATTATGTCATTCCACTGAGGTGTGTTTCTTTTTTGATCTTAGTGGGAGTTATTTCACCAGAATTAATACAAAAACAAGTCATTGGTGTTTTGGCTTACATAGAAGAATCATCACTGAGCATTTTGGTGATGCTAATGTCCATCTCAACAGTGTATCACTGTTTTTGGTAAATGGTTTGGACTCAGGCTTCTTCTGGAACACAGCATTCTAATCGGTCTCTTGGTCTTATATAATATATCCATTTCAGAATGCCCTCTCCCAGGGGCTTTTTAATCCTTCCTCCACCATCTACAAAAGCAGTTCCCCAGGGGCCCCCAGGGGCCAGCCTAGGAGTGAATTCACACCATCCCCTAGGGATCTTGTCAGTATCAAATGTCATATCCTGAGATATGTGTGCTAGAATTTGATAAAGTAGAACTTAATCCATAAGGAATTGATGAAAATTAATTTTCATCAGAAAGATTTTACTACAATACAATGGAGGCTTATGTGCTTGATGTTTGTTTGAAATTAGCTATAGTCACTTGAACTTCAGTAAAATTTTATGTTTTGTGATAGTTATGACTTTTTATTAAATCAATAAGTCCAAATAATACTGTCATTCTACGTAAATATGATTTTTCTTTGATACCATTAATTTTCATTCTATGATTTTGTCTGACTAAAGAAGCTATTTTAGAATTAGAAAGGAGATACCAGCCCAGTACTCAAGATCTATTGCTAAAAATTCATATGGTTTTTACACCTTTTTTTGATTTTTTTTTTTAAGAATTTTAAGAATTTCACACAACTGATAAACTTGCCTCATCCTTGCAGAAACTGTTCTCAATTTATGAAATGTCTAACAGGGTTTTAAGAAGTACTAAACATGTCGCTTCATCAGAGCCTGTTCGTAATGAGATTAAAGCAATTAAGTAATTGGAAAAGCATGTCTGAACATGATGAATAAACTGCTGAAAAATAATTTGTTTATTTTAATATTAATATATTAAAATATGAATACATGGCTAATTTTTGTCAACCTCACATTTTTCACTTATTTGGCAACATGAAGCTTTCTGAATGCTATTATCCAAGTCAAAGTTTGGTTCACCATCCTCATATATTTATCTCACTTCAAATACTCTCTTTTTTTAGCTACTCGGGAAACAATATGTAAACAGAAATGAGCTCTTGATGCAAATACCCAGTTCCAGTGTTTCAGGTCCTTTCTTCCAGGCTTATTACTGCCAAGGTAATGATCAATTCATGATCCTAGTTGTTACATGGAAATAAAGACATCCAGCTTTTAACTACCTGCCTTTGTTGAGGAGGAGATAAAAAGGAAGTGGAGAATTATCACCAAATTGGAGACCATAATATTGTTTGTGAAGAGTAGTGAGAATCTATAAATAGAGAAGTGGTTTGTCGTTCTCCTTTGCCTTTTCTGATATCCTGAAATGGCCCTTGAATCCACATCAGAGACAGTCCTAGAGGCAGTCTAGTTCTTTAATGCTGTTACGTGAGCCCACTAAAGTATGATACATTTTAAAAAATAATAATTCATGTTTAAAACATAAAGTTTTTATTTCCAGCAATGACTAGGAGTGATACTAAAAAGGAGTATGCAATGGTAATAAAATGTGAGGTAAAAGCATTTAAATGTAAGACCCCCAATAAACACAATTTTCCTGGAACTTCTATAAACAGAGACATGTATAGCTCATTTTTAGAGACCACTGAGATTCTCTATAAAACCTAAAAAATATATTTAAACTGGCTAAGTTCTGAAGGCTGATTATGAAGCCTTAAATATAAATATAAAACATGGGTTCTTCAGCCTCTGGTAGCTGCCCATCTGTACCCCCACAACCCTTAGGACTGGCTACACAGTGATTCCTGAGCCAATTCTGACAGAGGAAGGAATTATCAAGGTGTCAGTCCTAGCTTCTTGTGGGATTTTACATTAATTTCTGCACTCAGATCTGGTGCCTGCTGACCGATATAGTCATTCTTTTAGGCTTTGCTGGCTTATATCACAAAGGGAAAATAATGGTACAAAACACTAAAAAATTCCTGAAAGAAAAAGTGTAATCCTATGGTAACAGAATAAGATAGTACTAGCTTTAGCAAACTCTATCCTGGTGAGACATCATCCCAAATACTGTGTTAAAGGCATGATGCATTGAGGGATATTCTAAAATTTTGTTTCTACTTAAATTCAAAAGCCTTCCTAAGTGTAGAATGTTCTGCCTGCTTCTTACTACTATCTGAAATTTCTTCCATTTACTAGAGATCCGGACTCAACTGTACCTTCTGGGATTATAGGATTAGTAAAAAGACCAGGAATGAAATATCATGGGTTTTAAATGCATGATGGGAAGATGTTTACTCATGTGTTAGATCTACAGTAAATACCTGTTAGGTGGAAGTCTGTGAGCAATACTGAGAAGGGATATGCTCTGGCAATGAAATGAGAAGTAAAAGCTTTTTTTTTATGTAAGACCCCCAGTAAAAAGATGGCTGTCATGATGTGGGTATGGAAAAAATAATGAACTTAGAATAATTAGTATGTTTTCTGGTCAATACAGTGTCATTTTTGTATAAGCCATTGATATTATTGCTTTTCCCTGTGTAAAATAGGTAATCATTTACTGACTTGAGTCATTGAGACTAAAATGAGGAAACATGTATGAATCATTTTAGCAATTTAATAAATAATAAATTCACAAGATATAGTGAAGGTAAAAATATTTTTACCAATGGCACTATTCCTTTTGAAAGAAAGTAGCTCTTCTGATTAAGTAAGTTTAATAACTTAAAATTGCTTGAAAATTTAACAAATTAATTTAATTTAAAATTTGAAAGTCTACCTCTAGTATAATGTTTACACAATTTGGACTCACCCAGACATCCTATGCTGAAAAGATCAAACTTGGGCTGTTGGGACGGAAACTCACATATTCCAACCCAAAAGTTCTTGACATTTAGCTTCAGTCTCATTATCCACAAAAAGGACAGAATAACCCCTATTTTGTGCAATGTTATATACAAAGACATTTTGATTAGTGCTGGATACAGTGCAGGTAATAAATAAGAGGTATTTTTACTATCTTTTTAGTCTAATGATCATATAATCAGATAGAGGCTTCTGTCAGCAAATTCTGTTATAAAGTGTAACACTACTGCAGAGTATGAGAAATGGCCAATATATGCCTAGCAAACTAAGAAGAGGAAAATTTAGTAAGTGAGATTCAACACAGAGAATGTTTTTCTGAAATTGTGATATAAATAGCAGGGAAATGAACTTAGGGTGCTGGTTCTACCACGTAAGAACTCACACAACATCTCTGAGCTTCTTTATTGGTAAAATGGTGATTCTTTATTGGTAATTTTTTATGGTAAAATGGTAATGACAATATTTAACTACGAGGGCTGTCGCCAATATGAAATAAGAAAAAGCAAAGTCTTCGTTAATTGGCTATTGCTTTCTGAATATGTTAATTTAATCCATAATGTTTTAAAGTACATAATAATTAGAATTCAGGTAAAGTTGAATAAATTTCTACATTTCATATATTTAGGCTCCATAACATTTTTCTTTAATTCATTCCCTTTTCTGGGGGTTTTGTAGTACTATAAGACATGGGGAATATTAATGTGTTTTAGGATGCCATGTTTTATTATATAATACTGTAGCTATTTATGCACAAATATAATTTGAAATTTAAAAAGTATATGAGTAATTGAGCACTTGTGTATCTCTATTAAGATATATAGTAGATAATAGTTTTAAAAAACCCACAATAATAACTTCTATCTCACGTTACTTCATAATGTGACCTTCAAAAAGCCCCATCAAAATGGGGAGGTTAGGCCCTATCTTCTTGAATCTGGGTAGGCTTGCAGCTACTTTAAGTAAGGAGAATATGATACTATATGATTTATGAGATACTATATGATTTATGAAACTAGGCCATAAAAGGACAATGTCTTCTACTGAAACATCTGTCTTGGCATCATAACTGCCAAGGGCAATCCTGAGGCCACCATACTGTGGGGAAGCCCCACACAGTTGGGTGGGTGTTCTGGTTAGCATTACTAACCTTTGAGTCATGCTACCCCAGGTGCCAGACATTTAAGTGGATGAGCCTTCAGATCATCTCCTCTTCCAGGTGCTAAATAACCCCCACCTTCAAGTCTTCCAAATGGAAAGCCCAGTCACTGTAGAGCAGAAACAGGTAATTATGGCTCTGCAATTTTTATGCAATTGCTTGCTAAGTAATATCTTGCTCTGTAGTTAAGAGTAGCTGGAACAGGATATTTAAACATCCTAATATTCTTCTAATGAATGTAAGACAAATGTACTACTAAATTTATTAATAGAACACAAATGTCTTTGACATCAATAAGGGCTAGGTAAGGAATACATGATAACTTACTGACAGGGCAAGACAAATTTGAATAACCAGATTTAAGCGCCCTCTTTTGATACATTCAAGGAATATTTTACTAGTAAAAAAATAAATTCAGTTAACTCTAATACTCTCTCCCAAGCCTGTGCTCCTTTGAGTGTTACAGGAGGTATGTCAATGATGTTTGGTATTCACTAGGAATGGGAGGTAACATCAAGTTTCACTGGGTGAATCAAGACAAAAAGCATAATGAGATATCAAAAATTGTCCTTTATGGTGTGTCCTCAGCTGTCTCAGCATGGACCTGCTGGGTAATATTTAGAATGGATTTCCTTAGGTAAACATTTTTTTCCTGTAGAGAGGAATTGGGCTATGATTCAGACATTGCAATAAGGGACCATGAGAGGTACAACATCCCACAAAGTTCACATAGAAATTGCTAACTCAATTTTATTTTGTAACTAGTGAAACTTGGGTTTCTGATCCACAGCATAGAAAAAAATTTTAGTTGATGTGTATTTATCCTTTTATCCAATATTTATCATTATTGTTACTTTCTTCCAATATATAATATACCTAAAATAGTTTCTTTTGTTAAGCCTTTACATTGTTCCTGTTTTCATTTATAAGACATGTTGCAAAAAATAATATCTGAATTATTTACCTAATGTAATCATTGGGAGGGTAATACCAGCAATAAGCTTAATTCCTACTTTTTTTTTTAATTCTACAAATTTAAATATTAGTTCTCAATGCTGCTAATAAATTCTGATTTATTTTTAGGGTTCAAAAGCTAAAAACAAGTTAGACATATATTTCCCTCCACTCTATGTCAGTCAATGGCTATTGCTTATGTTTGGATCTGAGAGATTATTCAGGATTCCTAAGTATTCTATAAAATATAAACCCAAAGTTCCTATGGTTCAACCCAAAGTACTGTGATCTTTCTTCATCTCTTCTTTTTTTTTTTTTTTAAAGATTTTATTTATTTATTTGTCAGAGAGAGAGAGAGCAAGAGCGAGCACAGGCAGAGAGGCAGGCAGAGTCAGAGGGAGAAGCAGGCTCCCCGCGGAGCAAGGAGCCCGATGTGGGACTCGATCCCAGGACGCCAGGATCATGACCTGAGCCGAAGGCAGCTGCTCAACCAACTGAGCCACCCAGGCGTCCCTCTTCATCTCTTCTAATGAATGATTATGAATTCCAAACAAAACTGGAATACTCATTTCTATATATTAAATCAAGCCACAGGAAATCAGTATGATTCGTCAATTCTATCCAAATGGGTGCTTAAAGCTTTAACTGACTGAAATGTTAATGATTGCTACATTATATGAAAAAGAACAATCTGTATACATCGTATATTATACGTTACAAATTATATATTAGTGAGCGAATAAACCTAAAAATTCATTGTAAAGATAATTTTATTAACCAAAATCACCTGTATTAAAAATAAAATGGCATATACTTAAGAAGAAAAAGATGAGGAGGAGGAAGCTGGAGAGAAGAGTGGGAGAGGAAGAAGAAAAAGGAGAAGGTGGGGGCAAGGAGGAGAATGCTAGCAATAGCTATAGCGGCAACTTCTTTTCTTACCATGTACCAGGAACTTTTCTAATCACATATTTGTTTCATCTGCATGACAGCCTTATCAGGTAAGTGTTATTACTATCCATGTTTCTCATAAGAGGAACCTAAGGCACCGATAAGTTCATCTGTACAATGTCATGCAGTTAGTAGTTTATGTGGCCTGATTTGATATTAAGTAGTCAAGTCTGAGAGATTACACATCATGTGATGCTGTCCCATGGAGGAAAAAATGTAAATGTAAAAATAACTGGCGAGTTATTTTTTAAAACTCAGTGTAGTATACAGAAATATGTTGCATTTTATACACTAATAATAAACTGGCAGAAAGAAAACTTAAGAAAACAATCCCACTTACAACCATAACAAAAAGAAAAAAATACCCAGGAATAGAGCTAACAATAAGGTAAAAGACGTATACTTTGAAAACTATAAAACACTGATGAAAGAAATTGAAGACAACACAAACAAATGGAAAGATATTCCATGCTCATGGATTCAAAGATCAAATATTTTTGTTAATGTCTATAAAACCCAAAGCAATCTACTAATTTAATGTTATCTCTATCACAATACCAACATTTTCCACAGAATTAGAACAAATAATACTAAAATCTTGTGTGGAACCATAAAACATTCTGACTAGCCAAAGCAATCTTGAGAAGGAATAACAAAGCTTAAAGAATCACAATAACAGACTTCAAGATATACTACAGAACTACAGTAATCAAAACTGCGGTACTGGCATAAATACAGACCAGTAGAACAGGATAGAAAGTCCAGAAATAAATGTGCATTTATATAGCCAATTAACCTACAACAAAGGAGGCAACAGTATACAATGGCATGGTCTCTTCAATAAATGGTGCTGGGAAAACTGAACAGTTACATGCCAAAGAATAAAACTGGACTATTTCCTTACACCATAAAATAAATTCAAAATGGATTAAAGACCTAAATGTGTACATGAAACCATATTAGAAGAGAACATAGGCAGTAATTCCTTTGATATGAATCACAGAATTTTTTGTCTAGGTAGGTCTCCTCAGGCAAGGAAAACAAAAGCAAAATAAAGTTTTGGGACAATGCAAAAAAAAAAAAAGCTTTTGCATAGCAAAGGAAACTATCAATAAAATAAAAAGGTAACCCACTGAATAGGAAAAAAATCTGTAAATGATATATCCAATAAATGATATATCCAATGATATATTAATATCATATATCATAGTGAAATGTAACCTTACACCTGTCAAAATGGCTAGAATGAAAAAGACAAGGTATAAAAAGTGTTGGAGAGAATGTAGAGAAAAAGGAACCCTCACGCACTTAAGAATGCAAACTGGTGCAGCCACTGTGAAAAGAGTATGGACGTTTCTCAAAAATTAAAATTAGAATTACCCATGATTCAGTAGTTCTACTGAGTATTTACCCAAAGAAAAGAAAAATACTAATTCAAAGGGATACAGGTAAGTCTGTGTTTATAGTAGCATTATTTACAATAGACAAGATATGGAAGCAATCCAAGTATCCACTAATAGAAAAATGCATAAAGAAGTTGTGGTCCATATATATTCGATGTAATATTACTCAGCCACAACGATCACTCAGCAACAAAATATTGCCATTTGCAACAATGTGTATGGACTTACAATGTATTAACTAAGAGAAATAAGTCAAACAGAGAAAGACAAATACTGTATGATTTTGCTCATATGTGGAGTTTAACAAATAAGCAAAGAAGAAAAAGAAACAGACAAACAAAAAACCAGATTCTTAAATATAGAGAACAAATTGATGGTTGCCAAAGAGGAGTGGGTGGGAGTATGGGTAAAATAGATAAAAGGATTAAGAGTACACTATTGTAATGAGCACTGAGTAATGTATAGAAATGCTGAAACATTACATTGTATACCTGAAATGAATATAACACTGTATGTTAATTACAGTTCAATAAAAATGTAAATAAATAACAAAATAGAGGAAAATATCAGTTTAATAACCCAATTGGAATTGATATTTATGAGGAAATTAAATCCTAAAACCCCAAAACATTCATTGATGTGATGAATTTACTTCTATTCATTTAAAATATACTAATTATGTTTCATCTTTATAATAAATCAAGAACATAGTCACTCAAATCACTTCCTATGTTCTGTGTGTCAGAACTCTCCTTACAAAAGGTTGCAGGATCCTTTGAATCAGTTTATAATTCCAATTTATCTTCTTGACTGATATATGTCAAGAATCTTTTAATTGTGACAAAAAATCCCAAAGGCAAATATGCAAAACCAGTAATTATTTGGTTCAGGTAGCAGGCATGAAAACGGTAATTGCTCATAGAATTAACTGAAGAAGTATAGCATCTACGATATCAATCTGAAATGAGGAATAAAATTCCAAAGGAAGTTAACTCTTTCCCACCCTTTCTTATTCTTACTGGCCTCTGACTCTCTTTAGATATGATTGGTAATTTTTTGTGGTAAATTTCCATAATAATCCACGAATCAGGACAATAATTTACACTTAATTATACAGTTTTACTATGCTCCCACTTTTGTAGAGTATATCCATACTCAATTTAATCTTTATTTATACAATTAAAAAAATTGAACTGATGTGGAAAAAAACCGAAAATTACATATCAAAAAACAAGTGGGGGACGCCTGGGTGGCTCAGTGGGTTGTGTCTCTGCCTTCAGCTCAGGTCATGATCCCAGGGTCCTGGGATTGAGTCCCGAGTCGGGCTCTCTGCTCAGCAGGGAGCCTGCTTCCTCCTCTCTCTCTCCCTGCCTTTCTGCCCACTTGTGATCTGTGTGTCAAATAAATAAATAAAATCTTTAAAAACAAAACAAAACAAAACACAAATGGATGAAGTTGTTTGGGTTCATTCTATTTCCTATGAAATCAAGTCAACTTTATGAGCCTGAAATGTTCCAAGTAATATTAATATTTGGGTATGAGTTCGGTACATCCTTGCTAAGAATAGCAAAGACTATAATAAAGACTTCTAAAGAATACCTAATACATTTTCTTGTTAAAATCTACTGTAAAAGTATATAATTTCTTATAAATCTATTTAAAAGCCCTTCATTTTAACCAGTTTAATATATGAACGTTTTTATTTCAGATTTCAAGAAGTTCAAGAAGAAAAGCTGATTTTTAGTAAGAACAGTGTGTGTTTTCACTTGCCTAGCCGCATCCCCTTCTCCTAGCTGCATGGAGGCATGAAAAACAGCTGTGGCACAACAGTGTTAACTAAAAAACAATAGCCTGAAAACCAGTGGAGGGGACAGAATGGGTATTTCAAGCTCCCTAAAAAGGCCCATTCTCAAAAATGTGTCACTATTTGAACTGACCACCCACTGGATAAACTATATTCACAGAATTAGTCTTCAACAAATTGACTCACATCAGAGCACTTATAGAAAATAATCAATGGCAATTATTTAACATTATAACTACTTAAGCTGATGATACCTGTTGGAGCAACGAGAGGCTTGGCCAAAAAAAATTCCTTAAAAGGAATATCTGAGGAATGAAATGTTGATAGGAGTTTTGAAAAACAACAAGTTTTTGGTAGTCAAGGAAACCATGTATAGGCGCACATATTTGGGAAAGATCTGAGAAGGCCCTGGTGTGTAATCCCTTACTCCAAGCTAAACAAACAGATACCTCATTATCTGTCCATGACAAAAAATAAAAAATAAAAATAATTAGTCCAGAAAAGTACTCCACAAAAAAAGAGCAATAGCAACAACAACAATATACTTACAAACATTAGGAACAACAAACCTTGGAAATTCTAGAAAATCTGATTTCCTGAGTTGCAACATTAAAATATTTAAACATCCAGTATTCCACACAAAGTTATGAGACACACAATGAAACAAGAAATTATAAATCATATGTAGGGGGAAAAAATAGTAAATAAAATTGACCCTAAGTAACCCAAAATGTTCGAATTACTGGACAAAGATTTTAAATCATCCTTTATAACTATATTCAAAGAACTAAAGAAATCATGTCTAAAAAATTAAAGCATGAAAGCAATGTCTCACCAAACAAATAGATAACATAATGAAGAATAAGCAGAGTAACTACGTGGTTCGGTCAGTTAGATGTCTGCCCTAGGGTAGGGTCATGATCCCAGTCTCTTGGGGTCCAAGTCCTGCATTGGGCTCCTTGCTCAGTGGTGAACCTCCTTCTCCCTCTGCCTGCCATTCCCCATGTGTGCTCTCCCTCACTCTCTCTCACTCTCCCCCCTCCGACATATGAATATATTTTTTTAATTTTAAAAATAAACCAAAAGAAAAAAATGAAAAAAGCCCATAAACATGTAAAGAGTAAACAACATGATACTAAACAACCAATGGGTCAATGAAGCAAAGAAAGAAAAAAAATTTAAGAATACATGGAGATAAATGAAAATGAAAGCACAATTTGACAAAGTTTGATATCCATTCATGACAAAAACTCTCAACAAAATGGGGTTAGAGGGAATATATCTCAACATAATAAAGGTCATTTATGAAATACCCACTGCTAACATCATCCTCAATGATGAAAAACTGAGTTTTCCTTCTAAGGTCAGGAACTAGACAAAGATATCCACTCTCACCACTTTTATTCAACCTAGTGCTAGAAGTCTGAGCCACAGCAATCAACGAGGAAAAATAAATAAGAGGCATCCACATAGGCAAAGAAGAAGTTTAACTATCATTCTTTGCAGATGACACAATACTATATTTATAAAATCCTCAAGACTCTACAAAAGAACCATGAAAATTAATAAACAAATTCAATAAAGTGGCAGGATACAAAATTAACACACAGAAATTGGTAACATTTTTATACACTAACAATGAAGTCAAATAAAGAGAAGTTTTAAATAATAGCACCATTCACAACTGCATCAAAAAGAGTAAAATAAAAAAAGAAGAAAATTAACCAAAGAAATGAAAGACCTGTACTATGAAAACTATAAAACACTAATAAAAGAGATTGAAGATGATGCCAACAGATGGAAAGATATTCTATGCTCATGGATTCAAAGAATTAATAATTTCAAAATGTCCATGTAACCCAAAGAAATCTACAGCTTCAATACAATTCCCATCAAAATAAAAGCAACATTTTTCACAAAACTAGAACAAATAATACTAAAACTTCTATGAACTACAGAAGACACCACATAGTCAAAGCAATCCTGAGGAAAAAAAAAAACAAAGCTGGAAGTATCACAATCCCAGATTTCAAGATATACTACAAAGCTATAATAACCAAAACAGTCTGTTACTGGCACAAAAATAGACACATTGATCAATGGAGCAGAATAGAGACCCCAGAAACAAACCCACATTTATATGGTTAATTAATCTCTGACAAAGGAGGCAAGAGTATACAATGGAGAAAAGGCAGTCTTTTCAACAAATGGTACTGGAAAAACTGAACAGTTACATGTGAAAAGATGAAACCAGACTACTTTCTAACACTATACACAAAAACAACTCATGGTAGATTAAAGACCTAAATATGATGATACCTAAAACCAATAAAATCCTAAAAAAGAACAAAGACATTACTTTCTCTGACATCAGCCATAGCAAAGTTTTTCTAGATAGGTCTCCTAGGGTTTTTAGGGGGTATCCTAAGGCTATATTTTGCTTAAACCAAAAATAAACTATTAAGACTGCATTAAAATAAAAAGATTTTACACAGCAAAGGAAGCTATTAACAAAACTAAAGGACAACCTACTGAATGTAAAAAAGATATTGAAAATGATATATCTGATAAGGGGGTGATATTGAAAATATATAAAGAACTTTTACAACTCAACACCAAAGAAACAAATAATCCATTAAAAAAAATGGGCTGAGGACTTGAATAGATATTATTCCTATATATATATATATATATATATATATAAAAATTACATATATTTTATATATATATATATATATATATATATATATAGGCAGCAACACATGAAAATATACTCAACCTCACTAGTCATCAGAGAAATTCAAATCAAAGCCACAATGAGATATCCCGTCATACCTATAAGAATATCTAAAATCAAGAAAACAAGAAACAACAAAAGTCAGCAAGGATACAAAGAAAAAAAGAAACCTGCATACTATTGGAGAGAATGTAAATTGGTACAGCCACTGTGGAAAAAAGAATAGAAGTTCCTTAAAAAATAAAAAATAGAAGTACCACATGATCCAGTAACTCCACTATTGGGTCCTCACCCAGATAATCCAAGAACAGTAACTAAAAAGATATATGCACCTCTATCTTTATTGCAGCACTATTTTTAATAGCCAAGATATGGAAGCAACTTAAGTGCCCTCCAATAGAGGAATGAACAATAAAGTTGTGATGGAATATTACATAGCCATAAAAAGGGACGAGACCATGCCATTTAAGACAAGGTGGATGGAACTATAAGGTATCATGCTAAATGAAATAAGTCAGACTGAGGAAGACAAATACCATGTGATTCTACTAATAAATGGAATCTTTAAAAAAATGAAAAAACAATAAGCTGAATCAGAACTATGAATACAGAGATCAAACTGATGATTGCAAGAGGGTAGGGCAGTTGGGGTTGGACAAAATGGGTGAAGGAGAAAGGGAAATACAGCCCTCAAATTACAGCATGAGTAAGTCATGGGAATAAATAGCAGAGCATAAAGAATATTGTCAGTGATATAATGGGAGACATGGTAGCTATGCTTGTGGTGGACATAGCATAATGTATAAACTTATCAAATCACCAAGTTGTATACTTGAAACTAAGCTAACATTGTGTGTTAACTATACGCAAATAAAAAAAAATTAAAAGATAAAAATCACTTCAAGTTAAAGTAAATGATAACCTGTGAAATTCAATCAAATCTTACCATGGAAAATAATTATTGTCCTTAATATATACACAACTTGTATAAATAAAGAAAAGTCAACAACTCAAGAGGATATCCCAATGGAAAATACTAAATTCCAATATAATTATGACTAGATAAGTTTACAGTAGTTTCCTCCCTTTCAGCTTTCCTTAATCAGATTTCAACTTTCTAAATCAATAATTTCTTCCTTCTATTTTAAATATGTAATTTTTACATTTCGAACTTCTCTTACATAGTTTTGATGAAATTAGTAGCACTTGGCCCAGCTTTGCTCTATTTTTGCACATCATTCATTGACGTATCTAAAACCTGATTTAAGAATGAGGACATGATGTCCTCAACTTTTGGCTATAGCTCAAATTTCCTAATAGAAAAAGTCCCAGGGTGCATCAAATTATATATACTTATATCTAAGAATATACAGTGGATTCTGAAGCCAATATCCTATTTTTTCCCCTAAAAAACTCCTAAAAATATTTAACCAGTATATTAAGAAAATAAAATTTTTGTTGCTTTATTTTTTTCCCTTGAATTCCTAATAATAACTAAAGACATTACTATTTAATTACTTCAGACCAAGTATTATTTGATTATATTTATTGACCACAGAATACAGAAAAACAAATATTAAAACATCAAGCAAAATATCTGATCTAACTATGCATAAGTAAAATCATAACAAGAAAATAAGTGTGTAAACAAGTAATATGCCTTTACTTCCAAGCTCCAAAGCAAATTTATTCTCTATTTAGATTGATCAGTTCACTGTGTCCTTCCTTTCCCTTATTTGATGGATTCCCTCTCCACCCCTCAGGACTGACATGGGAAGTTCTGGATACCTCTCTCATTACTTTGTGGTTATCCACAGCTCTTATCAGAGTTATAGTCAATATCAAGATGAAGAAAAATGTAAGGGCACTTCTAAAAGGGAAGGAAGCAAAATCCCCTCCAGTTCCATCCATGCCAATGCCAATGGTAGGTCCTAAGTGAAATAAGTCAAACAGAGAAAGACAATTATCATATGGTTTCACTCATGTAGAAATAAGGAACAGCGTGGAAGACCACAGGGGAAGAGAGGGAAAACTGAATAGGAAGAAATCAAAGAGGGAGACAAACCATGAGAAACTCAGGACTCTGGGAACCAAACTGAGGGTTACAAAATGGAGGAGGGTAGGGGGATGGGGTAACCCTGTGATGGGCATTAAGGAGGGCACATGTTGTTGTGTTGAGCTCTGTGTGTTCCGTGCAACTAATCAATTGTTGAACACTACATCAAAAATTAATGATATACTATATACTGGTTAATTGAACATAATAATAAAAATAAATAAAAGGGAATTAAGCACTGTGTAATTGTAAAGCATTATTAGTGTTTTGCTCAGAAGGAAAAATAAATCAGGTCACAGGGATGTGGCTTGGACTTTTCTTCCTGCCACTTTGTGTTTCAAGGCAAATGAACCCAAAAGTGTTTTCTGATTTTTTAATTTTATAGTAAAACCTATAAATATAGTAGAAACCTGATGAATAAAACTCTTTTAAAGACCTTAGAGGATGCTTTTTAATAATCTCATAAGAAGGTTTATGAGAAGGTCATCTATACAGATGTCTTCTCATCTAGTGATCAATAAATGCTCATTTCACCAGAGCAGGATTGGATTATACTGATTAAAAAAAGAAAAAAAAAAAACCTTAACAGCATAGGTCCAACAATTATAATTTTTCTAAAACTCCTATGAAAATACAGAACAAAGATCCAATAAAAATAAGCTTGTATTTTTATAGTCTTGTTTTTGCACTGTTACTCCTCATGAAAACCAGGGTAGTCAAATATTATGGGTAAATGAATTGAGAGGAGTAGGAAACGGATTTTGGCTGCACAATGAAAGAACATTTCCAGGTGGAGAATTACTGCTGCAGATGACTTTTGTGCATTTCCAATTTCTGTATTACTCTAAATATTAAGATACGTTTTTGGAAGGGAGACAGAAATGTTTGCATGAAAAAATGGTCTAGTCATGTGTAAATTTTCTAAAAGAGTAACAATATTTTCATTTCAACATAATTGCACAATGGAAAGATTTTTTTAATGTTTAAATCAGGAAAAGACAAATTTTCATTAGACATACTTTCATAGAGGAGCAGTTTAGGAAAATAATTAGGAATTAGTTTTGCTCATACAACTCAAAAACAATGGAATTTCCCAGATAACTAAGATTAAGAACCTGAAAATAAATGCAATATTCAGGATTTTGACCTTTAAGACAATGCAGTTCATTCAAGAAACAATTATTTCTGGGAATATGGTATAGGCAAATGGATAAAGGAGATAAAAAGATACAAACTTCTACTTATATAATAATAGGGACATAATGCACAGCATGGTAACTATAGTTAATAATATTACATTGCATATTTGAAAGTTATTAAGATAGTAAACCTTAAAAGTGCTCATCACTAGAAAAAAAGATTTTGTAACTATATATGGTAATGCCTGTTAACTAGACTTATTGTGGTGATCATTCTGCATATATCAAATATTGAGTAATTATCTTGTACACCTGCAACTAATATATGTCAATTATACTTCAATTAAAAAAAATTTTAAATAAAAACAATTTCTCTTCCCTCTGCATTCTCATGACATCTGTTCAAATTTGTACATAAACAGGAGAAACATTTTTAGAAGGCCTGAGTCAATTATCAGTATTCAGATTGGAAGACTCTTTTCCAGATGTCTGTTTTGTCCTGACATTACTTCCAGTAAGATTTAAGCATTTCTGGCAGAGGATGTTGGATAGAGGAATAGGAGAGGAATTCAGTATCTCTGTAAAATCTCTGAAATGAAAAAATTCTATGGATTTACTTAATAACTTAAAAAATATAAAAAATAGATTTGTATTTTTAAGTTATTAAGTAAACATATTTTTTCATATATATCATATATATGAATATATATTTTTCATATATATATGAAAAATCTCACAATGATTGAAGAGTGAGTTACATGACGAAAGGATACTTTTTCTAACCTGATTTAAAGGGGGTGGGAAGATGACAAGTTTTTCTGAAAATAAAAGGAAATACGCTTACAGTTGGAATAACATGATTCCTGGTTGAAGTAAATGTCCATGTGAATTTTAATCTTCAAAATTCTCAGGCCAGGGGCGCCTGGGTGGGTCAGTGGTTTAAAGCCTCTGCCTTTGGCTCGGGTCATGATCCCAGGGTTCTGGGATCGAGCCCCACATCAGGCTCTCTGCTCTGTGGGGAGTCTGCTTCCTCTTCTCTCTCTGCCTGCCTCTCTGACTCCTTGTGATCTCTGTCAAATAAATAAATAAAATATTTAAAAAAAAATTCTCAGGCCATTCATTTTTCAAAAACTTTAAGAGTAAACATTTAGCTACAGTTACTTCTAGGGTGCTAATATGTCCATTTTATACTCAGATTTAAAACGTGCAGTCATGGAAATAATGTTTGTGCTGCTCTTTTTAGCTGAAAATTTTAGTATAATTGAGTTAGTCTAGAGAAAGCCCATTAAAATTCTGACCTGACTTGATTTTGATTAGTTTAAGATATTTCAAGATCATGACCTCTGATGGGTTATCTGATTAGGAAATGAGGATGACAGACATTTGTCAAATTGCCCCAAACTGGTTTTTTCTCCATAGTACCAGTTTCTTTACTACTTAGAATTCTTGGTACATGCACAGCAGTGAGAAAATACAGTGTGGCCCACCCTCCTAAATCTTGGCTAGTCTGTGAAAATAACTTTGAAACTATCATGATAAACTTTGAGATTCATAAAGTCAAGTATTATTTAATGTTAAGGACTGAATTTTATTTTCCTCAAATGTATTGAAACCCCAAGTATCTGTGAATGTGGCCTTCCTTAGAAACAAGATCTTTGCAGATGACCAAGTTGACATGATTTCATTAGGATGGGTCTTAATCCAATAGGACCTTATCCATATAAAATGAGGAAACTTGGACACAAAAAAAGACAGAGGGCGGGTGCCATGTGAAGAGGGGAGCAAAGGCTGGGATGATACACCTACAATCCAGGGAATCCAAAGATTTCCAGAAAAACATCATTGCCAAGTTTGTAAAGTACAAGAAACACAGTGAGGGGGAGCAGAGGGCGCCACCCCAAAATATGCCTCATTAGCATAAGGATGATTTTAGATTTCTTAAAGTAGACAAAGCAGCAGCACTGAAAACGGAGAAGTTACCCTTGGCTAAGTGACATTTACACTCATAAGGTGAGTCTTTTGTAATACTGTCTCCCTTCCTGTATCAGGAAGGGGATGACTCAGTCCCTAGAAATTTATCTGTGAAGAAGACAACAACCTAAATCTGTATAACAACCATACCCTCCTTTATCATGCTTTACCTGAAAGCTTCCCTACCCCCCCCACCCCCCAAATCTTCTGTCTTTAACTGGAGAGGTTATTTGAGGAGGTGGTTTGGCCATCTGGGGACAGTTAGTTTGTTTTCCTGGGTCTCTCCCATGTACACAGGAGGTATGTATGTCATTAAACTTCTGTTTGTTTTTCTCCTGTCAGTTTGTATGTTTATCACAAGGTATCTCATTCGAGAATCTTAAAAGGTAGAGATATATATTTTTTTTAACCTTCCATAAAAGAAATGTGGTAAAATATGCATTGAGTGTGTAACATAAAATTTAATTCCTATTACCCTGTATCACTTCAATAGAGAAATAAATTGAGACATGATGGATTATTTATTGGTCCAATGCCACTCCAGATTTTACAGGAGCAAAGAAACAAACAGGATCTATAGAGTTAAAAGGTATGGGAGGTGTCACGTAAAGGGATAAAAGCAGAGAGAAGTCATTTCTTCTCATTTTAGTGCTTCCCCTCCTCCCTGGACATCTCCTCATCACTGCCTTACCTGGATGACCAAGGAAAGGCTTTTCTACTGGCTAAGTAAGATGTGAAAATGCCTCCAAGTTTAGGGAGGCATGCTGGGCAGCCAAATGCTGAGGCCAGTCACCTGCCACTGATCACACTGGCATACTGAGAAACCAGAGGGGTACCCTAATAGTTCAGAGCCCAGCTCCACTTCACAGACTAATAGAAGATGAGCAGCTGTTTTAATCTATGGAATCTCTGAAGCAAGACCATGTTATTTGTGTAAAATGGCAATTTTGCTAAGAAAGCTATTTCCCCAGGTCAGTAGGGGAAGAGAAACATTTAAATAGTTGTCAGGGAAAACACAACATGGGGAGGGTAAGAATGTGAGCAAATGTTATGTAGTTTTAGGTTAAGAGCATTTAAACTTTTATTTTTATTTTTTATTAAGGTCAAATTAGGTATAAGAATTATATCACGCCCTAAGGTAATTATTAGAATTAGTATTTATATTTTCCATGGTAATACACAGATGATCGATTTGCATCCACTTTTCTGAATGCCTGGCTTCTAGATTGTTAGCCACTCACCTATACCCTCTATTTGAATATTAAGCAGAGTACGTTATGACATCTACACGGCTAACCCCTAAGTGTCCATTCTGAGCCTGTGAGTCATGAGGCTTCCCCATCAATGCATGAACATTTAGGATGATTTAACTTTGTGTTGTATTGTCCATGCTAATTTACCATATTCTTGGAAATTAAAATGTGCCCATAAATTTATACTGGTTTGATTTCAGCAAGTAGAACAAAGTAAAGGAAAATTCAGGAAAAACTAAGATTTGAACAATAACCCTTTTTTCTTGCATCAGTTCCTGGGGTTCTGGTAAGTTTCTGAAGATATATTTAAAATAAGAACAAAATGGCATTGTTGTTGCCACCAGAGGGTGCAGAAGGATCCTGCTCCTCACCACCATCAATTATCCCCTTTAGTTAGAATGACTCAACGGAGGTACCAATAACTTTGGTCGGGATCCTGATTCTCTCCTCCATCTAAGTAACTTTATTTCTAAATAAAACTTGTCTTTCCTACTCCAAAAGACTTCATTTCTATCCAGTGAATAAACATGTTCTTCTCTTTTCTTTGATGTTATCTTTAATGATACTCTTCCCTTGCTAACTTTGCTTTATTAAATGTTTTACACGGTCTATTTAATACATCTTATATTGTTTTAACATTCACCTGTTACTGCTAAACCAAACTTTCAGTAATTTACCCTTGGACTTCTGCAAGTCTTCTCATGCACTCCTGCTTCCAGTTTCCCATCAATACCCCAGGTGTTTTCAAATCATTCTTTACAGAGTCCCCAGACTGACTTTTCAAAATGTTACAATGTTGGAATTCTCAGAAGATAGCAGAGCAGGAAGTACCAGGAATCTGTCCTCTCACATAGACAACTGCAATGGCAGAATCAGTCTGATGTAACTATTTTGCAACTTCCAGGGAAAGGCTTAGACTATGTAAATTGCTAATTAGTTTTGGTCAATTTCAGTTCTTTCCATAGTAACAGCTACTATCTCCCACCCCTGGCCCTGTTGCAGGCAGCTGTGCACTTGTTGATGGAGTAAACTTTCCCCCATTTGTGGGAGTCAAGGAGGCTAAAAGGACCCTGTCCACCAAAGAGCCAGGATCTGTGCCCTGATGGTGATTGCTTCTTCTGATTACAGAGGTGCAAAGAGGTAGGACCACTGTTGTTGCACTCATCCACTGCTGCAAATTCTCCCTTTCTGACTCAAGGGACTCCTAAGGGATTTAAAGGGCCAACACGTTGCTGCTGTTGCTGTTGTTGTTTTAACTCCATTTATTTTTCTTTTTTTTTCGCTTTTGAGAACCAGACATTAAAGACCATAAGATTTAAAAAACACTGCATATACAGGGAAATTTTGAGAACAACACATATGCAGGGAAAGGCTCAGAAAAGACCAGAGAAGACCTTGAGTTTGTACCTTAGGCTGATCCTAGGGACAGAGCCTACAACAATCAAAAAATTGAAAACATTAAACATAAACAATAACAACAGCAAAACTCTGGGAAAAGTGGAGAATCTGATATCCAGTCCTTCCTTTGGTTGGTCAGCAAGAGGCATTTATGTGAGACCCACAAGTCTTTCCTATCATCATCATTTTATCCTGGGAAACCAGGAAATTATGCTTGTCTGCCACACCTCCCAGAGGGTCCCAGGAGCTGGTCCTGGCTACAGATGTTAGATGTGCTAAGATCAAGTGGTCACGTGTTTGTAGACCACATATTTAAGAGACCCACGAGAAATATAAACAGCAACTTTTTCCTTCTTAGAGTAACTCTTAAAGAAAATAAAACACAAACTCAGCATCTAACTCAGTAACTACAATTAATGTAGTAAACTACAATTGTTTTTTCAAAAAATTAGCTGTTTGAATTGCAATAGTTGTTCTTTCATTTGTAGCAACTAAGGATACCTTTAAGAATCTACCGAAAACTAGGGGTTCTTCTGCTCATAAATAGTATGCCTTCACATATGCATTTAATTTCATACCATTTAATTTCAGGGGGTTACTGGAATTCACTTAAAGTTACCCTTCTTCTCTGACTCTTTTTTTTTTTTTTTTTTTTAACTCTTCTAGCCATGATCAGTGGTGATATTCTTAGGTTATCTATGATGGCAGGAGTTCTACTCTTGACAACGTAAATTAATTAAGATTTAGAATCACTCAAATTATGATTGCTATAAAAAGCAAAAATTGTTATAAAAAGCATTTAGGTCCTTGAAAAATGACCTATATGATCTACTCTTCTCTTTTATGATAATAAATGACTCACCAGTCATTTCAATGGTAACCAGAAATAGCAATACAAAATACATGAGAAACTGTGAATACAATGCAAAAAGAGAAAAACAGAATATAATCTGAGTACAAGCTAAGTATATCAAGGCCATGTTTTCCTTGCAGAATAATGAGATTTAGTGTATCCTTATTTAGATAATATATCACCACCAAATAAACACAAACTCACTAGACAGTATGGAAGCAAATGTTACTTTTTTTTTTTTTTTAAAGATTTATTTATTTATTTATTTATTTGACAGACAGAGATCACAAGGAGGCAGAGAGGCAGGCAGAGAGAGAGAAGGAAGCAGGTTACCTGCCAAGCAGAGAGCCTGATGTGGGGCTCAAGCCCAGGATGCTGAGATCATGACCCAAACTGAAGGCAGAGGCTTTAACCCACTGAGCCACCCAGGCGCCCTGCAAATGTTACTATTGAAGGCCAGGAAGAAAAATAGATGATATTATTCAAATTATCTATTTATTTTTTAAAGTAAGTAACATCTGTTTTTGATGTTATGGAAGATAAGATAAATATACAGGAAGATAGATACATCACTAATTCTGATGATAAGAGAGTGTAAAAAGGACATAAAAATGCAAATGTAATCTATCCAATGGAAGATAGCTCATCATAGAGACAAAATCCTAGTGCCAGGGGGCTATGTTTTATATATATATATATATATATATATATATATATATATATATATATATAAAACAGAAAAAATGGTTACAAGCTAAACTAATGATTCCTGTTACAATCTAGCTTTAAAGGAGAAGGGGGGGAAAGATTTGTTACTGCTTAAAACAAAAACAAGATGGTAAATGAGTCAGGATATAATATAAGAAGGTCTGGGGTGGCTGGGTGGCTCAGTGGGTTAAGCCCCTGCCTTCAGCTCAGGTCATGATCTCAGGGTCTTGGGATCGAGTCCCACATCGGGCTCTCTGCTCAGCAGGGAGCCTGCTTCCTCCTCTCTCTCTGCCTGCCTCTCTGCCTACTTGTGATCTCTGTCTGTCAAATAAATAAATAAAATCTTTAATATAAGAAGGTCTGAAGAAAGGCAGTGATTGAAGAAGATGTTAAGCCTTTCACCACACATTATAAAAATGTTCTTGGTAATGAGTAAAGATCAGGAAATCTATTTAAAAACAGTGAAACAACCAAGGAAGAACTAGCATTAAATATGTCTTTAAAATGTACATATTAGATATGATAAAGCAAATTTTCAACTTTTAATGTTTGTGGGTGGTGCTCTTGGCTCCCAGGCAAGCTATACTTTAACTTTTACTAAGGTCAGAATGACTTTACCAAACTTCAGAGCATGGGCTCTATTTCTGCCCACACTGTACATTTGTTTCATTAGCAAATAAATTAAAAGAAATATTTCGAACAAAGATAAGACTAAAAACCTCCCTAAGTTCCATTCCCATACCTCTGGAGCCTGCAACTTTGCACATAATAAAAACATAAGTTTATAATTTTCTGGAATGTCCTTCCTCATGATGATTGGTAACTCTCAATGTAACAAAAAACATACATAACCCTGCATTAAACATTCCTTCTCTAGAGTGCTCTCTTCTGTGTGAAGATTGTGTATCCCTGGGCAGCTGTCCTCTCTTGGGCTCCAGTAAAACAAAACAAAAAAACTCTCTTCCTTTTCTTTTTAAAGAAATTCTAAAAGGTTTGTTCATTTTGTGTCAATAGATAATGCAATTACTGATAATGAACATCATCAGTGAATAAATGTGTATTTGCAGAATGAAGGGAGGGAAGGAAAATAAAGAAAGGAGAGTTCCACTTAGTAAAAGCTTATTAAAATTTACCTTTGTTGTCAACACTGCACTGAGCAGAGGGATCACATTAACCTGCTCACCACAATTTCCATGCTTGGCTACTATTGGACTTTGGTGTGTCCTCAATGATTCAGTGAATAATGGTGATGGAAGGAGCCATACAAGTGAAGTCCTATGGCCTGTGCTCTCATGGAGCTCACAGTCTTGGCCCTGGAACATCGAATCCAGCACGCGGATTGATTCATTTGCACCAAGTCATTCCCAGGGCTCATATCTTCCAATTCAGTGCTTGTTTGGGAATTACAAGTCTGAGCAGTTCAATGTGACTTTTCAGTTTTAAGTTGCTAATAGTGTTTCTATTCAAATATCTCAGAATGCTTATAGCCATGCATATTATATAAACATGTTTCTTCGTGAAGAAACACCCATTGTTATACTGCCTTGCCATGTGGTTTTAGGTGGCTGTCTACTTGTGCATCTGGAGATGTGCCCACATTCCAGGCAGAACCAGCACCAATATCTGAGAAACAGTTATCTGAAATATTCCAGTGAATTATTAGTCTTCTGGAAACTTTGTTTTGGATGATCAACCAATTTACATTGGTAGGGATACCCTATTTTTGCATTGTCTTCTGTCCAGAAATAGGCCCATCTACACAATTCTGATACCCATCTTCACACACTGAAAATCACTAGCTTACATAATGGCTGAGATCCCTTTGCATGAAATCCGAGTTAAGAAGGCAGATGTCGTGAAATTCCATTTAACATGCTTTTCTTAATAACAAGGTTATAAAGTTTCCCAAAGTATAACACTTCCTAGATTAATAAAATTTTAAAAAGAGAGAAGTAATTTTTATCTAAAACACCTTCAAGAATATTTAAATCACATTTTTTTTTCCAGAAAAGAAAGGCCCAGTCTCATTCATAGCTGATCATAAATAGCTTTTTAGAGCCTACAGGATGATGCAAACATTTTTCAAGGAATTGCTAGGACCATAGGATCAGGTTAGAACAGGAAGAGCAATCAAAATTCTACTTCTTATATCCACATACAGCACAGAAAACTATGCTGTCATCTCTCATTTGTGATGCTTCTCTGCCTTTTGACTTTATTATTATTGTCAACATCATCATCATTATCATAATTATTTTTACTGATACAAATCTTCAATTGTAAAGGGGCATAAGAAGTCATGGAAACGTACCAACAAAATTTTTATTTATGCTCTTGAGTGATAGCTTCAAGTTTTACAACTTCTAAATCCTATGCCATTCTTTCATGTAAAAGGAAAAGAAACATGTTAAGTAACTCATGTTTTTCATATGAAACAAGTTTGCAGCTACAGAAGTGTCATAACAATGTCAAAATGAGATTTTTCTGTTTCTGGTACCAGTTATGAGAACTTTCGGGGAGGTGGCATTCTTCTAAACTTTCCAGGTGATCACCAGCTTCCTGGTGGTCCCATGGCATCTATCATTTTTCTTTTTCTGATCCTGATGTTGACTTGTGGAAACCTAACCAACAAGTTGCCACACCTACATCATTCTCACAAGTCCTTTCTCTCGGTGGTTGTTCAAAACAAATCCCATTATTCCTCCTTTCTACATCTTAATTTACTTTTTTGAGGTAGAACAAATATCATCAATCTCTAGTTATCAAAGTGGCTGAGAGAGTTATGTTGTCTAGGTCACTCAGATCTTACAAAAATGTGGCTCCTTTAGTCTTTTCTGAAAAATCCTCTCCTGAGGAATCTGCTCAGGATGACTCAGGGAGAGCTTGGTTGGCAAGTAATCTGAGTTGCACACAATACTCTATAGTCAACATGGGTCCTTCCCTAGGCTAAGCTTCTGGTCTAAACCATAATGCACATAGCATCAACCAAGCTTACAATTTCCATTCTGGCTCATAATTTCTTTCTAGATTTCTCTCAAAAAATAAATAATCAGGGGAACTATCCTGAAATCTTCCCAAACATCCCTGGGCATCCCTACATTTACAGTGAGTACAGAATGATTCTTTTCTTCACTAGACTTCAAGTATCTTTGTTCCAATATATTTACGCCTTTTGTATGCAGTCACAATGGAAATAACTCTTAAATGAATACATCCTCTAGTGTTCCTCTCCGTACTCAATTGCATAATTCACATTCACAGTAAATTAGCTGCATAAACCAGCTAAAACTAGAAAAGGAAAAACTGGAATTCTGGTCCCATTCCAAATACTGATCTGCCATGCATAAAAGCCAGAAAGAACTATAAAACTTATCACAAAGCAAAAAAACAAGCTCAATTTCCAAGAAAAACTATATCTTTTCATTTTGACAAAAATGAATCTGTATAGAATTTAGATGCCTACAAACCTTTGGATAACTAATCCATCAATCCGGGACTTGTATGAAATGAAAAAGATTGAAGCACAGGACAGATCCTCTCCTGGAAAGGCCAGGAAACATCCTTTACTTCCAGACAACTTAAGTATCAGAAAACATTGTTATCATTTAGCAGGGTATGATGGGCAACCTTTAACCATTTTATTTCTGTAATTTCTATAGTGGAATTGACACTTGAGATGTCAGATCTATTACTGGACATCCCTAAATACCAAAAAAAAAAAAAAAAAAAAAAAAATTACACAGTTCTACACATAAGAGTTTGACCAAAAAAAAAAAAAAAAAGACGAAACACATTTTAAGCTTATGACCCAATTCTTCTTCCTTTAAACATCCATTATCGTATGAGAACTTTGCTTCATCTGTCATATAAATGGTATAATGTTTCTGGACACCAAATGTTTTAGAAAATCTATAGGAAATCCCTCCTTCCTTCTCGTTCTTATTTGTACACCCCCCCACTTCCCTTTCCTCTTTTCCATTTTGTCTGTCTTGTTTCAGAACAAACACATAAAAAATTATGTCAAAGATGACCAGACTGTATAATTGAAGTGCGCCAGAAAGAAAGAAGGAAAAATAGATAGGGGTCTGGTCCTGGAGAATAAACACACATTGCCCTTCCTCTCCCACTGAATGCAGCTCTGAAACCTTCAGAGAATGTTTGGAACAGCAAGTTGAGGACTCTGAGCAAAGTAAACAATGGCAGACAGATAGGTGGAGAAGAGCAAATTTCTAAGTACCACTGGGCCAGTGGCATGTTAACTGTTTTTCCTCCAGAAAACTTTCCTCCAGAATATTGAGGCTTCCACTCAACACATGCTAAAACTCAAAGTGGGCATCAGTGTCTAGGGAGAGCCTCAAGAGCAGCACTTTAGTTCTAGCTTAAGGAGGAGAAAAGGGATCCTGTAGCATTCAGAAGCACCAGCAAGGAATCTCTCTTTGGCTTTTCTTTCCCCCATTCTCTAGTGCCTCAGGCCCCAAGCATGTTTTGGCAGTAGCAGTAGTGACAACAGCAGCAAGAAGGACTTACAGGGAACCAAAACCCAAAAAGAGGAGAGCTTCCCTAATCACCAAAAACATGGTGGTCCCAGCAGGGTAGTGTGAAACCGCATTGTTTTTTTTCTCTTTTTTGACAAAGGCTTACCAGCCATTACCCCTTCTCACTACCCTTGGAGAAAAAAGCATTTCATGGGGGTGAGTTCTGTATCCAGTCAAACACAAGACAGCATTGCAAATGGGGTCTTCTAGGGACCCTCGAGGGGGATCAAATAATAATCCTCTGAGAATGAGGCAATGATCAAGCTCAAATTTGGTTCTCTCCCTCCGGCAGCTCTTAGGCTGCTAGTTTTCACCACAAATGTTGGCTATTAGTTTTTGAGGCTATTGAAAAAACTGAAAGCCGGAGATGGAAATCAGGCTACTTAGAACACCATAGTGCTAACTGTTTTTATCCTGATTCAATCATTTTCCGTCAATAAATGCTCCCTGAATTGCAGCAAGCCTTTGGTTGACGTCTAAAGTTCTGATAAAGTCGATTCTGAACATTTTTGCATGATTTTTTTTAGTTGCTTTTATGGAGAGAATTTTTAGATATCCTTACTCAACCATTTTTCACTAACATCACCTAGAGATTTGTATCTTCCATGTAATTTATTCTTACTTACTTTTAGTTCTTTTTTTCTCCCCTTCCTCTTCTCTTTCCTAACATTCATTGCATAGATTGAAATCTGTCCTAATAGCTTAAAAATTATACATTTTTTTCTTCTAGAGGTTACCCCTAACTTAACAAGTATGTGCTGTTTTTTTCTGCCCTTTTTCTGAAAGTTTCAAGTGTTCATTTCTTTCTCACAAAAATGACAGCTATTAGCACATATACATAACACATATATAGTCTTGCTAGCTGACTCTAGAGCATGGCCTGCACGGGGTTTTTCCTCAGACCACAGTCGTCCCACTGTGCAAGATACTCTCCCAGACCCCTAGTGGATGCCCGAAAACATGGAGTTTACCAAAAACTGTTTTTTCCTATATGTACATACCTAGGATAATGTTTAATTTATAAATTAGGGACAATAAGAGATTAACAACAATAGTTAATAAAAATAGAACCACTATAATGATACATTGTAATAAAAGTTGTATGAAGGAAGTCTTTCTCTCCCTCTCAAACTATCTTATTGTGTTGTACTCACCCTTCCTGGAGATGACGGGAGACGATAACGTGCCTATGTGATGAGATGAAGTGAAGTGAAAGACATGTGCGCTGGGACATGTGAAAGACATGTGCGCTGGGACATACTGTAGAGCTACTAGTGAACTTCTGACTGTCCATCAGGAGGAAGATCATGGCTTCCAGACAGCAGTTGACTGCAAGAAAGCCATTGAAAGGGAAGCTGAGGCTTTGGGCAAGTGCTGATGACTGTAATATTGTTCACCTGGTGAGGCTCTAACACTGACACTTAATCAGGACCATGCCTTTGTAGTCCCGTGGGTCTCTGAAAACTCTGGCCTCTACTGTCAACCTCTTTCACATTATTTCCCACCACTTTCTTTTTTCACTCATGACACTGGACCACATTAGTTCTCCAACATGACAGCCAAAAACACTTAATAATTTACTCCCTCATGGCCTTTGCCCTTGTGTTCCCTCTGCTTGAATACCTTCTTCTAGCCCACTGTTAGCTCATTTAAATAGTTCTGTTACCTGATTTGGTACTGAGATCTGACAGTACTCTTCAGATGGAAGACATTTCCCTACTCATTACACTTAGAAACTAGTACCATTTCAACCATAGATGTTCCTGCAGATGAGACTGAGCTCTCTGGTTTGCCCGGTTATATCCTGTATGAAATAGCCTATTTCATGGTTACTTGACTTTGGGGATTATTGTTATCAACCTCAGATTTTCAATAAACTTTTGTTTAAAGTTAAAATAATCTCTTGCATTTGCTCTGTGTAGCCAAGTTTAATGTCCAGTCATAGACCATATCTGATATTAGCCTCCTATAATTGAAATGAACATTTTCTCCTTTAGAATTCTTATGAATTGAAGCATGTATCTTGTTAGGATGCTACTTGATTTTGAATTTTCTTTGATTCATATTTTTTTTAATTTGGTTCTAGAATTAGAGAAAAATTGTAATTGCCTGATATATTTTTCTCTTGGTAAATGCACACAAACAATAATTAACCTGAACAGGAGATATATAGCCACATCCAGAGAATATAACTCTTTCTCTATGTCAGGGGAAATACAAATCCTTCATTATTTAGAGTTGTCTCTCTATTTTCCTAACAGCCTCAAAACATTAGTTTTAAATGCTAATGGGAATTACTAGAATGCTCCTAGATACAGAATACATTCCAAATTCAGTCTTAGCAGCTGTAGGCAATTATCAAACTGAATTACCTGAAGGGATATAGAAAGAGGGCAGATGCTGGTCAATTATCATAACCTAATTGCTGCAGGACACTTGGTACAGATAGGATAGTAAAGTTTTTATTAGACTGGAAAAGAACTAACATTATGGGATGCCAAGCAGTTTCTGCCAACCAGGAAATAAACTAAAATTTGCCTTTAGGGAAGACTCTTCTGTTCCGAGAGGGCCCTTTTAGGAATATGAGTAGGTACCTACTCATTATTTTGGGGAAACCTAAAATATGCAGTGGAGAAATCCAAATACTGATGCGTCAAATGAATTTAATATTATGAATTAAAGATTTTTGACAGAATTTTAATGCATTTGATTATAGATTTGTTTTTCCAAACCTGGATGGTCACGTGCAATTGCCTAACATTTTTTCTCGTTCTTGATAGGTTCTATGACTCTTATACAAAATGAATACTCACTGGAGATCGAGAATACAGATACTGAAACAAGTATGCAAAAAAGAATTTCCTTGGCTTGTCTCTGAAGATTCTAATTGCAATGCTGTCCTCGAAGGCTGGGTGACCTAGCCTTGTAAAACGTACCACAGTGATTATTCTCTCTGGGTCTCTGGAAACTGTCTCACAGTGATAATGGATAGATTTTGGATTTCTCTAAGAAAGAAAAAAAATATTTTTGCCATCGGTCATCCTCAGGAAAGTTTAAATTATGAGACATAAAATACACATTGGACTAAGGAAGAAATGGGAAGAAAATAATTTCTTTTTTCCATTGCCAATTGGAAAATCTTTTTTCCATTGCTGGTTTGAGCCAGTTCTCTTAGGTGTAGAGATGTTACAAGCATTCTTGATCAGTAGAACGTTCTGACCTTCAGCTGAAAGCAAATTAAGAACAGGAAAGAAGGTGAACTCTTAAAGAACTCCAAGGTCAGGTTTGACAAAGAGGGATTTAACATTCCTTTCAGCCTGACTAAACTTCAGACAGGTTTCTCCCAGATCCTAGGTCTTTCCTCTCTCCTTTTTTAGAGCATTTACTTTAGAAAACTTGTAATTGGGGGCACCTGGGTGGCTCAGTGGGTTAAAGCCTCTGCTTTCAGCTCAGGTCATGATCTCCGGGTCCTGGGATTGAGCCCCACATCAGGCTCTCTGCTCAGCAGGGAGCCTGCTTCCTCCTCTCTCTCTGCCTGCCTCTCTGGCTCCTTGTGATCTCTGTCAAATAACTAAATAAAATCTTTAAAAAAAAAAAAAAAGAAAGAAAGAAAGAAAAAAAAAAAGCTTGTAATTGGATATTCTTTCTCTTCCCTTCTGAGATGAAAATGTTTCAAAGCCTCCTGGGGTTTTTTGGTTTTGGTTTTGGTTTTTTGTTTGTTTGTTTACATACCAGGATTATCTTTCTCAAAGATCTGGGAATCATCTTTTTGAAATGTTGTCAATCAAGAAAAACTTTTCCCTTTTCCCCAGTGTGTGGGAGGGTAAGAACTTAACCTCTCTGGATGCTTCGCTCCTAGTTTTAAAACTACCTTCTGTTATGAAGAAAGGAGAAAGTTTACTATCCCTTTGGGTAAGGCCAATGAGCAAATGCAGATGGCCGAATAGACAGCCCCTTCCTCAGCTCTAAAACTCTCCTAACCTGCCTTTGGTTTCTATAGAGTTGAGCTCAGATTTAGTTCTGACCTCTGTCCCTTGTTGTAATTGCTTTAAATTTTAAACTGCTTTAAATTATAAATGGCTTTGGTAAAGTCTTGCTTAAGTGCTGAATTCTGCCCAGAGCAATTTTTCCTTGACAGGTTTGGTCCTTTGGAATGTTAGGATGATAATATCTAATAGCATTTGCGATTCCCTGTAATGTTTAGTATCTGCTTTTGTAGGGTCTGGATCTGATTCCACACCAACAGGATGGTGGTACCAGTGACATATATTTAGTCTGTGTATGTCTCGAGACGTACACAGATTAGAGTACTAGAGTACTGCTGTCACTAGCAGTCTCAGATCCACCATGCGCTCAGTTTTGTTAAAATATTTAGGAATTTTTTATAAAAAGTACTTTGGGGACCGGCAAGCACGTTCTTTAAACTTCACTTTTTCAAATGATTGTTCACTTAGCAAATATAAAATCATAATTGTCTCTCAAAATTTTTGACCCCTACATGAAAACTTTCAAGTTGATGGAAATGTTGGGTATCTTGGTGGTCTTATTTCATGGATGTTTATATTCCCCCAACTCACCCGAAAGAGGTGAGTTTTATTGTATATAAATTAAATTTTGATAAAGTATTTTGATAAATAACAAAAAGCTACAAACACAACAACAAAACAAAACAATTGGGCCCTGTTGTGTTTCTTTGGCTCTCTTTCCTCAGCTATTTTGCAGAAGCAATCAGAATAAAACCAGTTGTCACTGCTCTCCAAAAATAGTTTAGCCAGTTGATAAATAATTAATTTATAAGGACTGATTTCCATTTTTTAAATCCATTACAATTTTGTCTGTGAAATGGAAAATAACCATCAGAGAAGATATTTAATTTGAAAATATACAGTTTCCATTTTTATTTGGTCCTTTATGATAAGAAGCCATAATGATATATGATAATGAGGTTTCTTTTCTTTTTTTTTTTAGATAGATTTATTCATTTATTTATTTATCAGATAGAGATCACAAGTAGGCAGAGAGGCAGGCAGGGGAGGTGTGTGGTGGGGCGCGGTAAGCAGGCTCCCCGCTGAGCAGAAAGCCTGATGTGGGGCTAGATCCCAGGACCCTGAGACCATGACTTGAGCCGAGGGCAGAGGCTTAACCCACTGAGCCACCCAGGTGCCCCAATAATGCGGTTTCTAATAGTTAGTGGTTTCTCTAGCAAAACAGTGGAAATCTGCCTCATTTTCAATGTCGCCCTCATTTCATATTTGGTAAATTACACAAATGTTTGAAAAGGCAGGGATTAATAACAGTGCTTACCAGTGTCCAAATCACCTTCCATTCAACATTAGCACAATGGATATTCCCGTTGTTCATTGTTCCACTTCACCCTTTGTTTCATTTCATTCCCTTCATTGTTTCATTGCATCCTCTATCCCAGTTTTAGCAAACACCTTTTCTCTCATTATTTTTCATTCCCTCTCTTTGTAACCTTTCATTTGTAACGGAGGGAAGTATCTTATGAAAGTGCCTATTAACGATCTTTGGGTGGGGGGAAGAGGGAAGGAAACCAACGGAGACTCTTAACTCTAGAGAACAAACTGAGAGTTACTGAAGGGGAGGTGGTTGGCAGATGGGGTAAATGGGTGGTGGGTGTTAAGGAGGGCACCCCTGATGAGCCCCCGGGTGTTGTATGCAAGTGATGAATAACTAAATTCTATATCTGAAACTAATATTACACTGTATGGTAACTAGAATTTGAATAAAAAAACTTTAAAAAAAATGAGACAGTGGAATTTATGCAGTTTGCTAATTTAGGTGGCAGACGTCTAGGTAAATCATGCCTGAAATTTTCTTATATCCTTTAGTTTTCTATTATGTAAAAAAGGCACAATATATTCAATTTTTAAATTCATAAACCACTCTTACATATCTTTACGTAGATATATGATATCGCCCATAGTTTGAAAAATTAACATACAGAAATTGTAGCTATTTGGAGGTTAAACTAAATTGTATTATTAAAAATATTTGTATTTTAATAAAGAGCAGAGGAAGACCGTTATTTTGCTTGCAAATATAGTAGAAAACTCTAACAGGAATTTGTCTTAGAGGGAATGTTTCACAATATGATTTAAGGTATTAACACTGAGTGTTTAAGTCCTCTATACTGATATATGTGTAACAAACAAATGAATTTGAGCCTATAGTGTATGGTGCTAAATAAGATGTCACAAGGTCTACAAAGAGGGACTGGGATTTTGTCCATTCCATATCATACAAAAGAATATTTGAGAAAAAGTGAGAGGCAAAAAGACATAAGAAGAATAGACATGGTAAAGAGACAAATTTGTTCAGTGCGGGCACACATGATCAAACTAGAAGAAATGAATGTGAATTACAGGGAAGGTCATGGCAGCTCAATCTGTGGAAGAAGTAATTAACAAGCTTTCCAAAAATGGAAAAGGCTGCCTCAAATTTTTGTAAATGTGCATAAATATCCTGATGCCAAAGATGTTCAAGCAGTTTGCATTGCTACTTGTTGTGACATTACAGAGAAAATTCAAACATTGAATTTTGGATAAAGCCATGCTCAACCAGTTTTCAGCATTCTAACAACCTCTCAGGCAGGATTGCCCATTCTCATTTGTTTAAGTACCTGCGACTATTACCTACTGTCTTAGACACCATGATGAGAAGGCCTTTTGGGCTTCATGTTTCATCTGGGAAAGAAGATATGGGCTCAATCATCATAAATGGTAGCAGACTTCCATCCTCACTCTCTGCTCCAAACTGTACAATTCTGTATCTCTTGAGAAATTTTCCATCCCTTTTCCAATTAGAGGATAACTGTAGTTCCCCCTTATGCACACTTTCACCTTCCAAGGTTTCAGTTACCCATGGTCAACCATGGTCCTGAAGAAGATAAGCTTCCTTCCTAGAATCATCAGAAGGTCAGTAGTAATGTAATCCTCCATTATAATGCCCACACCTTTCACCTCACTTCATCTCATTACTTAGGCGTTTTATCATCT
Organism: Mustela erminea; assembly: GCF_009829155.1. NCBI lineage: Eukaryota > Metazoa > Chordata > Mammalia > Carnivora > Mustelidae > Mustela > Mustela erminea. The sequence continues at coordinate 95,359,601 of NC_045617.1, forward strand.
TGCATCATCACAAGAAGGGTGAATACAGGATAATATATTTTGAGAGAAAGAGACTACATTTACTTAACTTTTATCCTGGTATAATTATTCTATTTCATTAAAAATTGTAAAAAAAAAAAAAAAAAGAATTGTTGTTGGAGGGGTGCCTGGGTAGCTCAGTGGGTTAAAGCCTCTGCCTTTGGCTCAGGTTATGATCTCAGGGTCCTGAGATTGAGCACCACATCAGGCTCTCTGCTCAGCAGGGAACCTGCTTCCCCCTCTCTCTGCCTGCCTCTCTGCCTACTTGTGGTCTCTCTCTCTCTGTCAAATAAGTAAATAAAAATCTTAAAAAAAAAAAAAAAATTGTTGCTGGAGCACCTGGGTGGCTCAGTCAGTTAAGCATCTTCTTTCCGCTCAGATCATGATCCCAGGGTGGTGGGATCAAGCCCCATGTGCTCCCTGCTTGGTGGGGAACTTGCTTTCCCTCTCCTAATCAATCCCCTTGCTTGTGTTTCCTCTCTGGCTACCTCTTTCTGTCAAATAAATAAAATCCTTAAAAAAAGAATTGTTAAACTCTTACTGTGTCTAATTTATAAATTAAAATTTATCTCAGTCATGTATGTATAGGAAAAAATATAGCATATCTAGGGTTCATTAGTGAGATAAAGAAAATGAAGAACTCCATAAAAATCTGCTCTTTGCTCTCCTTCCTGCTTTTATTCTTGTTAGGATCTGTACCCTACCCTACACATGCTATAAAGTATGTCCTCCTTGTAAGGAACAAGGAATTAATGACTTCTTTGGAGTGTTTCAGCACAACAGATAACATGTAAGAAAGAACCAGGTAAGGTCATCATGTACATATTGCAGACCACTGGCTCAAGACATCTTGATGCCAAAACCCCCTGGCTCCAGGAAATAAGTGACTTATGATGGATCTCCAAACCCTGTCCTTGTTCTGACTAGTTTCTGAATACCTGAGAAGACATGTCCACTAGACCACAATCACCAATAAAAACTCCAGGCCCCAAGCAGAGCTGAGACTCTTCCTCCATTTCCCTTCTGAGTTTCCCAGATGCTCCACCTATTTTTTCTCTCACTATATCTTCAATAAACTCTGTTCTTACTTCCTGCTGTCTCAATTCTGATTTCCATGCTCAAAGTCAAGACCTTTCTTGGATAGTCCTGTGGGAGCCCCTCTGGTCACCTGACCGGCTGGCATCTGTAGTATCCATGGTTCAGGCACCCACTGTGGGTCTTGGAATGTATCTTCTGTAGATAGGGTGGGGGGCCTACTGTACTCTAGTCAGTACCCCAGTACCTATAGCTTAGCGGAGTAAATTTTTAAGTAGCATAAGTAGGTATCAATTTCTAAATGAGTTGCCAATTGCACTTAGTGCCTCTAGAGACTATTGTTTATACATAAGCCCGGTAGATTTCAAAGTCAGGATCATTCAAAGTAGATACTTAAATAGGACCCAGGCTTCCTGCTCTCTTTCTCACTCATCACTCTCTACTCCAATTTCCTTCTTCCCTTCTGTTATTCCATGATTCCCTCTTCTCTCTTATAATACCTCTTTAGACAAAGTAATTTCATCTAAAGCATGTCATCTTTTGTTCATTTACTTCTTCTTTTCTATCCATGATATCTTCATTATATTTCCTTGTATCTTTTTTTCTATGCTGGATCTTATTTCCTTCCTTGTTATCTCCCATCTTTGGACATTTACTGATATTTTTCAGGTACTTACAGCTACAAAGAGAAATAACACATGGCTTTTCCTCTTAACAATGTCACAGTAAACTTTCTGCTTTCTTTGCCCTTATGTATGGGAAAAGTGTAGTAGGCTTAAAGGGGAAAAAGCCAGCCCATAAGCAGCAAAATGTGAGCTGATATTCATGTGCATAAAGCAGTAATTAGACCCAGATATACCTGATAATGATCATTCTTTTTCAAGAGGTTAAGTTCTGTGTATTTCTTCAAAGAAGTAAGTTACAGTTGAAAATACAAGTAAATTGGTGTAGGGTATAACAGATAACTTACTGCCTGCTCTGTTCTTAACTTTTAGGAGTAGAACAAGATCTCTTTAAAATGACCTGTTTTTCATTAAAATCACTGAGCAAATAAATTGAGCTATTTCTACCTTCCACTGAAGAAATAATTAAGTTGCTAGATGCAGCCTTGAGCAAAAGGACAAGTGTTAAATTGCCCTGGTTCTCTGGCCCTTTTCAGCACAATGGTAAATAAAAACCCAGTAGGTGGTTAAAGCTCATCAACAAGAAACTTCACTAGCAGTAACTTGTGTATTTATCATTTTTCTGGTAGTGCAACACTTTCTTAGCCTCTCACATTCAATCCTCACTAGCCTCCAATGTTTCTTCTCCAATTTCTTATGTTTCCATTCTCTTTCCTTTATTCCTATTACTCTCCTATCTAAATTCTTGATCTTCATCAGCTCAACCTTTTATATAATTTTTTTTGCATTACCATCAAACTTATAGTCCTAAATAAGTTGAAATATTTCATTCTAAACACGAAAGTTTTAATGACTAGTTGGTGTATGAAGTTATAGATCAAATCTCTTACAATATCTACAGATGACTTCCTCAAACCCCCCAATGTTTATTGATTATTTTAATAACTATCACTTATTGTGCCAGGCCAAAGCAATACAATAGCAAGCAAAAGTAGAAACAGTGATGCTTGCAGACTAAGGAGCAATAGTGCAAAAGTTAGATTACCCATACATTAATCCAATATTTGCAAAAATAAGTCAACTAAGGTAGAATGTTATGGGAGTTTTTAACAGGGAAATCAGGGCTAATCATGATGGTCGTCTTCAAGGTGTGATGTTTGATCTGTGAGCTTAAAGAGGATGAGTTACTCAGGGGCAGAAAGAGAGAAAGGAATTTCCTGGCAGGAGGAGTCATCATGCATGGTATGATGTACATTAGGCAATCTCCCATCAGCCCCACCAGAACTCTGAAGCCAGGATTGCTTGTTAGACAAGTCCTGCGTTGAGCTCATCATTAGCAGAGGCTGCCCCCAAGGAGATTGTGACCATGGCTGAAGCAGACCAGATGTTAACAGCTGAGGTTCTCATGTTCCTAATAGCTGGGCAAGGAGTCCTTTTCTGAACAAGGATCTGAGCAATTCTTGTCCATATCTACCACAATCACAAGAATATTCAATGCCAGAGGTCAGAAACAACATCTTAACAATGCAATAGACATCTATATACATAAAAACAATGGCTTAAAGCACTTTAAAGAAAAAAAAACCCACTTCAGTGGTAAGTGACAAGAATTCAAGTCTGAACCCAGATCTGTAAGGTTTTATAGGTGAGATAAACAGGACACCAGGCAAAGTGGGTGCAAGGCAAGGTTTATTAAAGGCACTCTCCGATGAAGTTTCAGGGCGCAGAAGGGGAGCCAAGAAAGTTGCACCGGGAGGAGGTGGGCACCCTTGGGCGAGGATCTGCGACTCTGGAAAGCAGAGTGGGGGAAGTCGTGCTGGGATGGAGTTGGCGGGGGTCTTTTATCTGTCTCCTACATAGGTGTTGGGTTACCTATGGAGACCTGACCTGGGCATACATCCTTTTGGCGGGAGAGTCAAGGGTTAAGGAGGGGTGTAGGCTGGAGGATGGCACCGAGACCACGTGGCGGTCATTTCCATGATCTCCTGCACTCCCGGAGCCCATGGACTCAATAAGATCTACATAATGCCGAAGTCCACCCATTTTCTATGGTTTAAAATCAACCATATCATCTGAGAACCTACTTGGTGCCAAGTTCTGTCTTAGATGACAAGGGGACCACATGACAAAAATCTGGAGACATGAAGCTAAACATCCAGTCCTTCAAGATACTAAAATAACTTGCAAATACTGAACTACCACTAGCAGTCACTCGGAGTCCATGAAGAATAATAGTCTAAGTAGAAGTTTAAGGTGTTAAATACTCCAGTTTTCTTGGGGGGAGGAAATAAATGTAGTTAGACAAATAGGCTTGACATCTTTTTATGAAATATTCTAGAATGCATTTTAAAACAGCTGAAAACACACAAGATAAAAATCATTAGCAATAATAGGATTTGATCAAGAATAAATTATCTAGCTTATCTGCTTCCCATTTGTTGGAGGCAGGCCCCTGGCCACGGCGGCCTCTGCCATTAAAAGATGGCGCCTGGCTAGTTGCCAGGTTAGGATTGCCTCGTGAGACTAAGCAGACCACCCAAAGAGGAAGTAAACAGCATTGGTTGCTAGCGAAGTTGTTCGTTTAGGTGCACAGCCTGATTCGCTCCCTCCTGTACCCTGCTCGCTGATTGGTCATGTAAGCGTATATAAGTGTGTAGACTTGCAGAAATAAAGAGAGAGAAGAGAGAGAAGATGCATCCGAACCAGGGCGTCTTGTCATCTTTGCGGGGCGAGGGCGATACCCATTGGTACAGGAAATTCAGACAGAAGGGTCTTCATTTAGAAAAATGTTAGAAAAGGATATGTTTCTTTACTTTGAAGAAGAATAAGTATCAGATGAAAAATAATATAGTCAATGAGATTTACTGCTGGTGGCACTACTGTTCCCCAAAATATGTGTATTAAGAGAAAGTTGCTATACCTGGAAGAAGGCTTCATGTCGCAGGCTGAAAAATGTTACTGACGTTGTTCAACATCTTTATCCAAATACAGGGAGTCTAAGTTATGCTCACTATATAAGCACAGGCTGGTGCAGAGCTGGAAGGAATGATTAACCCATTGGGGAATAAAATAAAGCTTCAAACCAGCTCTGGAATAACAAGCCCAATTGCACTAGGATAATTATTGGAATACTAAGCCCAACTGCAGGGAATTAAGTAATTTGCACATGGCTGCAAAAAGAAAATGAATTTTATTAACGCAGAATGGATGATATCTGATTTGGCAAAATTCATGTGGGAAAAAAAAATTGCTGCATACACAAGCTGAGGTGACTCCATAATGCGAGTACTAAAGCACAGTGTCCAAAGCTACGTTATTAGAAATGTGGTTTGCTCTAGGTCAGACAGGAATAATAAGTGCAGAGGAGAAAGCAAGAGGCCTACAAAGTTAGGCCCCTACCCCTTCACAGACACTGAGAGACAGGGTGCTACCTTCCTGGAAGCTTACATTTCAAGGAGATGACCTTCAGCTCCTGCACAAGACATCCCTGAGTTGTAAAACTTGCAACATTTTTTTTTTTTTTTTAAGATGTGCATATATCTCAGAGCCACAGAGAAAGAACCTGCAGTTACAACTTTACAAAAGAAAATGTTGCAAGAGAGAAGAAATATCTCTTCCCTTATTCTTCCAAGGAAGAATTAAACCTCATTTTAAATTTTTATTTATCTTTAAAGTTAATTGGGAATTTATATATACACTTTAATGTAATTCCTGCCCTTTTACATGTTTCTCCTCTTTTGCTTTTTTTTTTTTTAATTTCAGTTAGAAAAGTGATTTCTCACTTCCTTACCTCTTCATTGTTTCAAAATCTTCCCTTTTTTTTTTTTTTTTTTGTTTCTTTCATGAGACTAGAGGAAACTAAGAGGTTTGGGGCATAGTATTCCACTTCAAGGCAAGGAAAGAATGACCTCACCTTTCACTTTGCTAACTACTTCCTCTGGCCCTGAAGATTTTGCCTCCACAAGGAACTGTTCCCCTGGCCGAAGTGCCTACATTCAGCATGCGGTGTAAAGGCATGGTGTTCTCAGGACTCTTTGGTGGTGGAGGCAGCCAACAACAAGGTTTTGGAGAAGTGATTACTGCTGACAGGCTACCCTGATGCCAGTGTTTTCTTCCCCATGAGATTCAGTAGGACAGAAACAGCAACCCAGGGGTAGCGAGTAACCATTGCTAGGAACACCAGACCCTTTGTTAGGTCTGGGGAAGTTTTCTGAGAGCTGTACAGGCTGGATTTCTTTGGTTTAAAAAAAAAAAAAAAGCTTTAATTTTGACTCAATATTTACCCTTACTTCATTCTGAACTCTCAGTAGATACAAACGGATTTTTTTTCCCTCATCAAGGGAAATTTCAGGGATTTACTTTCTTGCAGTGATTAAACAAGGAGGGAAGTAAACGGGGTAGATTTAATACTGAAAAAAAAGTATGTATTGACATCAACATCTTTGCCTTTTAACAAAAATCTCTTCAAATAACTTCTATTTCCTGGTTCAAGGAAGAGAATAAAAATAAAGTGTCACTTAGAAAATGCTTTCTCTTTATTAAGGATCGTATCAAGTTTTCTCTAAAAGTTATGATCTCATTTAACCCTTATAATAACTTTGTGGAGGCAATGCTATTATTCCCACTTTACAGTTGAGGAAATTTCACTTTAAAATACTTGAGCAACATGGCCAAGTTCAAACATTAATTATGGGGGTAGGGGTTAAACCCCAAATTACCAACTATGCTAATTACCACCAGGAAATCTTTCTTTAGATAAAAAAGTCCACAATGGAATGAGTGATGAGTATAAATCATTCAAATGCTAAAAAGGAATTCCAGGTTCTTTTTCTACAATTAAAAAAAAAAAAAGGTATTCTAAACTTCTAATGATCAATTCCATATTTGTGTAAGTCAAAGTCAATTGCTTTTTGTGTGCAAAATCCACTCCTGTAGAAATCACCCACCATAAGGAAAAGACTCTGCTCCATCAGTGAGAGCTGCGTTCTGCCAAGAACACGCATATATTCATCACCTCAAATCTCTGTGATTGGCTCCCTGAAAATGATGGCAATAGGCAAGATCTGTTTTCTTTTTCAACCCTAGCTGAATCCGCTGGAAAGATTTTACAAAACACTATGCTGGACCCCACTCCAAATCAAGAAAATCCAAACACTGAGTGTGTATTGTAGACATCATATGTATTAAAAAGCTCTTCAGCTTTTGCTATTTAGCAGCCAAGGTAGAGAATGATTAGATCACATAAATAAATATTTGCTTGATGGATGAAATCCTTTATACTGCTAACAATGCATAATTCCATGAACAGCTCAGCTACCTCTCACACTATTCCATTTGTTGAGATAAATTTACTGAGAGCTTATTATGATTCTGACAATATTCCAGATGGGTAAGATGTAAAGATACACTTTCCCTGGTCAACAGGATAACTTACAGTCCAAAAGAAACTTGTGACTACCTATTCGTATTGTAGCAGAGAAAAACTTTTACTCCACCCTTCTAGGTTCCCTTGGCTATTCTATTAACTAAACTGACATAAAACAGTTGGGTGGTGGCATTAAGGAGGGCCCATGACATGATGAGCACTGGGTGTTACACACAACGAATAAATTATTGAACACTCGGGGTGCCTGGGTGGCTCAGTGAGTTAGAGCCTCTGCCTTCAGCTCAGGTCATGATCCCTGTGTCCTGGGATCAAGCCCCGCATCAGGCTCTCTTCTCAGCGGGGAGCCTGCTTCCTCCTCTCTCTACCTGCCTCTCTGCCTGCTTGTGATCTCTGTCTGTCAAATAAATAAATAAAATCTTAAAAATAAAAAAATAAAACATTAACAAAATTATTGAACACTACATCTGAAACTAATGATGTACTATATGTTGGCTAATTGAATTTAAATAAAAAAATAAACTGACACAAAACAGATGAAAGGAGAAAAATAAATTGAATTACATACTAACGGAAGCCCATAAAACTATGTGCCCCACAGGTAGTCAAGCAACTGAGGCTTATATGCCAACCTGAGCTAAGAAAAAGGGGGTAAAAGTCTAAGACTTCAGTGAAGGGGAAGACGATTCACAGGAAGCTGGGAAGAGCAAATGTTTGGTAAACAATGTTTGCCATACCATTGGACACACAGAGGAATTTGATCTCTGGTCCAAGCAGAGCTTTACCCCAGCTGAGCCCAACAACACCTAGACCATCATCTTCACAATCATTTCTACTGATACTTTCTTTCTGGACCTCTATTTTTTCCAGAACTTTCACTTTACATACACACACACACACACACACACACACACACACACACACATATTTGCAAGAAAGTGATTGAGCTAGTGAAAGGGAGAGCACAGAGGTAAATCCTTACATCTAGATTTCCTCTTTAAATAATTTTCTGTCTAAAGACAGGACATGGAGCAGATTTTTTCTTCATATCATCACATATTGATTTTTTTAAGCTAAATTAATTTAACTACTGACTTTCCTGCTGCATTTGGATGCATGATAAATTTATTTTTTATGCACAATAATGTAAAAAAATTAACCACAAACTCTGCCTGAAATGGCAGGTATTTAGAGGTCATCTGATCCAATTTTCCCACCAATGGACAGATGAGTAAAGTGACCTGCCTGAGGTCATACTTACAGCTTGTTATTGTTATTGACAGAGCTCAGGTGCTCCAATTCTCAGTTCAGTGATCAAACCATTATAGTCATTGTTCAGGACTTTCAGGCAGGTAATATGTCTCTTAACTATCAGAAGATGTGGAATGGTGAGTTCCATTTGCTTGCTGGCAACCATTATACTCTTTGTTGTAATCATAATAAATGTAATTCAGTGTTGTTTGAAAGACCACTTCTTTGCAGCCACTCATTTGACCTTGATTATTCAGTCCTTATAATTTTAAATAGAGTAATGTTTTAGATAAAGAAGGAAATATTACAGATAACTATTTTCCAATGGGTTTTTTGTTATGCATTTCATCTCACTAAACTGGTAATGAAAACTCTATCCCTTTTCTAAAATGTTTTTTATTAACATACAACGTATAATTTGTTTCAGGGGTACAGGTCTGTGAATCATCAGTCTTACACAATTCACAGTGCGCACCATAGCACATACCCTCCCCAATGTCCATTAGCTAGCCACCCCATCTCACCTACCCCTACCCCTTCAGTTTGTTTCCCAATTGAGAATCTCTTATGGTCTGTCTCCCTCCCCAGTCCCATTTTATCTCTTTTTATTCAAATATATATATGGATAAGTGGTTCGTTATTACAAGTAATATTGTCACAAATATGCACTTTATTCTTCCTTAAAAAAATCTTTTTTTCCCCAACTTTATTAAGATACAATTGTCATATAACATTGGGTAACTTTAAAGGGTATAACAGATTGATTTATTATACTCAGTATATTGAGAAATGATTAATACAATAGTATTAGTTAACATCTCCATCACCTCACAGAATTACTGTTTCTTTTTTTGTGGTGGGAACATTTAAGATATACTCTCTTAGCTACTTAAAATATATAACACTTTAAAATATATAATACAGTATTATTAACTATAGCCACCATGTGGGACATACACCCCTGATATTAATTTATCTTCTAACCAGGAGTTTATACCTTTTGACTGCCTTCATTAACATTCTTGATATGGGAGAATTATAGAAATAGAGAACATATTAGTTGTTGCCACGGTTTAAAAAGGAGAAGGGGGGCAGGAGGAAAGTGGATATGTCTATAAAAAGGCAACAGGAGAGATCCTAGTGATGGAAATGTTCTATATCTCAACTGCATCAAAGTATAACTTTGCACTATACATTGTGGGAAACTGGGTGCACCTGGTATTACTCTGCATTATTTCCTACAGCTGCATATAAATTTGCAATTATCAAACATATATACATATATATGAGATGTTATCTGCAAATATTTATCAAAAATGTTATCTGTGAATCTCCTCAAATCACTAATAAAATTCCAGTAAGACATTAGCAGCCTTAGAAAATTGAGGGGGAAAACACTGGGACTAGGAGTAGTTGGATGGATAGTAGGAAGGAAGAAGGTGGCAAAGGTTCCAAACAAAAGCATAAATCAAATAATCCCATTGACATAACCAGTGAATTGTTACCATTGCGAGGAAGCCAATACAGCAGTCAGTGACCCAGATCTGATACTGCAACCTTGACTAATGCAAAACAATGTTCTTTTTTCTTTTGAATCGATTTCTTTTGAAATCACAAAAATAAATGATTTTGTTACTCCAACTTGGCACAAAATAAATTTATATAGTAGGAGGAATCAGTTGATAGAGTATTAGTGTTTTGTAAAAGCGAAGCATACGTATGAACACAAATTTTGTGACTATTGCCATGACTTTGTTTTTAATCTGAATTTATGTTGCTAAAAGCACTTGGGAGAAGTAGGCTTGTGGGACTCAATGTTATTGATATGTCTAGAAGAATTTGACTAGTTAAGTTTGCAATATTTAACTTCTTAAGAGATTGAGCTTTGTAAAATATTAAGCTTTTGTTAATTATATGAGTAGTAAATATTTAAAGGAATAATTTAATATTTAATATATATTTTAAGTTAAGTGCATTAAGAATCAAAGCAAGCAAAAAAAAGTCAAAAGCCCTGTGGGTGGTTAAGATTTCAGCCATGTAGCCAAGCCAAGGCTGGCACTCCTACTTACTGAAGGATTAATCCCAAGACTTTGGGAGACTCCTTTCAGGACTAATGATCTCATACAAAATCAGTATTTTGTATTTCTCCAAGTATTAGCAATAGGAGAAAAAGCACAGCACCTGGCATGAAGCAACTGCTCAATAAAAGTTGGCAGAAGGCCTTATTTTACCATAGATGTATAATGTAGCTGAATTTCTAACTCTACTCAAAATTGCAAATACTATCTGGGAAAGGTCTCATCACCATGAATGGACATGCTAGGACAACTATACCTTTACAGTGTCCTAAGCATTGGTGAGATCAGCAGTTACCCTTCCTTTTAACAAAAATGTAGAAGAGAAAACAAGCAGCTTGATTCTGATATTGCCCGGTTGGACTGCAGTCCTGTGTACTGTTAATCTAACATGAAAATATTGAGCAGGGCCTCTCATGCTGGTAACTGGGAGCCACTAAGCTCCTGACACAGCTGTTCAGAAGTCTTTGCAGCTCCTAGAACCATACACTATAGAAGTTTCAGGGACCAGAGAGACTGAGCCCTCAGCTAGAGGTTGAAGGTGAGAAAAAGGATCCAGAAAAAAGGTATAAAAATCTTTATATAGGAGTTTAAAACTGAACCAAGGGATGTAATGGGAGACTCTATCTTTATAACTCCAGTGATCAAAAGCTGGATTCCAGATATCCTCATACTGGTCTAAAAACTAGATAGGCATTGGAAAAGACTCTGAATGCCCGATGGAAAGAGACAAAGATGCAATTGCTATGATTTGTACACACGTTACATGTTAAATTGGAAGTGTTACTTGTTTCATGCTTGGAGTCGTTCTGGGGCCAGAATCCCAACAGTAAAGTGTTCAAGAGCCCTCAACTGCCTTGCCCCATAAATTTACATTTTCTGGCAAAGGCCAGAAAAATTTACATAAAACAAATCTGGCAGAACTGGAGAAGCTTTCTGTCTCCTGGCTGCCCTATGCATGGCGGGAGATAAATCCTCGCTTATTTACCTTGCATTATGAGACAGTTACAGATGTATTACAGCTCCTCTCAATCACTTAGTTATGAGCTTATTAACTTTCCCAGCAGCTGGAGTAATATCTCACTATTTGAGAAAGAGAGGAGATGCGTTAGTGATTAAATGACTTAATAAACAATCTGTCACTTTTCATGTTTCATAAACCTGAGCACATTTGTGAAGGACAAGGAGGTAGATTCCTTAATGCATTTGATACAAAGCTTATGAGAGTCGAAGAAAGGATAATTTCAGGGTATCTCAGATGCCTTTCCTGATTTGCATTTAATCTCTGATAAAGCAGAGAAAAATTAGACCTATCTAGAAAGTAGGTTCCATATTTGCTATTGAGCAAAAGTAGAAACAAGTAGTCATATACATTCATATTTGTATCTCTCTCTCTCTCTCTCTCACACACACACACACACACACTCTCACACAAATGTGTTTGCATATATCATTTAAAGTTCTAGAAGTGAGAAAACAATCATTTTTAGCTACAAAAAAAAAAAAAAATTGGTTAGGCCTGACTGCACAGATCCAAGCCTTGCCATGTCATTTGCTACCTGTCTGACCTTGGGCAGTTTGCTTAAGCACTGTGATTCTCAGTTTCCCTCTCCATATGATAAGGATTATAGGAGTACTTACCTTCTTCCTGGGCCTGTTGGGAAGTAATTACAATTATTTTTAAAAATACTTAGAACAGTGTCTGGAACATAGAAAGCCCACAATAAGTGGAACAATTCTTTTTTTTTAAATCAAAATTAACTTTGTTAAGCAAACCAATCTTTAAGTAAATTTACAATTAATTTGTGTCCATGGGGTAGATCATCTGCAATATCTTTGGTGCTATTTTGCTATTTCTCTTCAGTGGGGTGAATTAGGCAAGAAGGAGAAACAGATCTGCTCTTTCTAGAACAAATTAGCAAGGAATTAGTAGAGGAGTCTATTTCCCTACCCCCAGAATATCCTGATGTTGTAAAGAGGAAAATAATTGTCCACTTCGTACTATTTATGAATTAGAGTTTACAACAGTAAATTAGTATTTGCAAATTACAAATCTATTAACTTTGCTACAACATTTTTAACAGTAAAATGGACAGGAAAAAAAATCTTATTTTGTGAGCATTCTCTCTCTTTCTTCCATAACTGAACTCTGTTGGTTAATACAGAGTAGCTGAAAGAATGAGTCTTTGAATTATGACATCACCATGCATTTACAGGACATTTTCTAACCAACAGCCTGGTGGTAATTGTAAATCTGGTTTCAACGAATACATCACAGAATCTCAAGGGTCTAAATTAAGCTGACTGTTAGTTTGAATAAGGGAAAAATACAAAAGCATTAATCATATACATGACTTCTTGAAAAATTTGCAACAGAGCTCTGAAAGCTCTACTGGTTCTCTTTGTGTTGCTATCATTTTTCACCCAGTATGTGGTCGATGCATCACTTAAAGCACAAAATTCTTCACCATGTTAATTGCAGAGTTTGCAACATGAATGCCAATGTAGGAAAAAGTATCTCAATAACACCACAAAGTGTCACATTGCACAAAACCTTGATGAGAGCAAAACTAAATCTTGACAATCTGATTATAAAATGCCTGTTTTTCAGCTTAAGATCATCATGGTTTTTTTGTGTGTTCACCTACAGTTGACAGAGTGCCTGATAAATCTCTCTTACTCATCTCTCTATTGCTTCGTTTTTATTTTTTAAAGATCCAGGTTACTTTGCAGGGCCCTAATCTTCCATACTCAGACTCTCTCAATGGTGGCGGTGCCCTTGACACTGGCTCACCTCAGAAGCAGCCATGGTGAAGAGAGTTTGTTGTGACCCTCTCAGTCCTCAGGGCCAACCAGTCACTTGCCCTGAAAATGCCACACCCTGTACCCTTGACTGAGCCCAGCTAGTAATCTGCTACATGACCAGAACTTCTGCCTCCTCCTACTTCCAAATCTAATGAAACACCACTTCACAAGAGAGGACTTGATATTCTGAGTTTGTGTAGAAAGAGCCAAACAATGCCTCCCAGAAAATGAGGGAGTTCAGTCTCACCATAGCTGAACTTTGACTTGCTTTGACTTGCTTCCTATAGAAGCTAAAAATTAGAGGATGAGGCAAGTGAGTTCTCTCTCCTGCCTCCCTTTTACGGATGCTCAAAGTCATAGCCTATTTCTCCTTGTCATCCATCCTCCAGAGTAGCCCCTGAATCCAGCAATGTTCTTGCTAAGAAACTGCTATGTCTCTGTGCAGTGAGCAGGTCATGAAGGGGACACCGGTGTGGCCCAGCATTATGTGGCTTTATCGCTCTCAATACTTCACTCTTTTTTTCTTCACCTCTGCTGCGCTGGGCTGGGTTTCACCTGTGAAACTGCCTCATTGTTACTTTTATCATTGTCTCAGGCTCTCTCTTCCAGGGAAACTGGGCAATGACAGTTATATTTTACTTGTATTTTTAGATAGACATTTTATTTGTTTTAGATTTACTTGCAGTTTTTAAAAAGGATTTTATTTATTTATTTGAGAGAGAGAGAGTGAGAGAGAGAGCATGAGAGGGGAGGGTCAGAGGGAGAAGCAGACTTCCTGCTGAGCAGGGAGCCCAATGTGGGACTTGATTCCTGGACTCTGAGATCATGACCTGAGCGGAAGGCAGTTGCTTAACCAGCGGAGCCACCCAGGTGTCCAGATTTACTTGCATTTTTAGATAGATAGATTTACTTGTATTTAGATATTTTGTCATTTTGCTCTTTTTTGTCTTCCTAAAGAAAATTGTTACATATGGGAATTAAGAACCCTAGCATTTTAAATTAAAGTGAGCTGGAATATTGTTATAAGCAATAAGAACAAATAATTTGATAGGGCCTGGGGGGAGAGGGGAACCTAAATGTCTACTTTCACCTTATTGGGAGACCGAGGTAAGTCAGAACAAAGCAATGCATCTATGTGTAAATACTCTTAGAAGGAAAGAAAAATACAATTTCTTTAGCATGGTTGACTTTTACTTTCCCAAGAAATACTAGAAGAGGCTTGCCCCTGGTGGTCAGAAGGATGTTTTTGGAAACAAGGATCATGATCCACTCAACAAAGGCAGAAATAAAGCATGTGATTCTAAAGGACACTAAGAACATTTTACAAAAAATAATAAACCCCATTTACTGATTCTAGAACAAGACAAGAAACTGGGCTTGTAAAACTGCAGGAATTTGTTCGCTTTTTTGTTTGGGTGTTTGTTTTTGTCTTTTGTTTGTTTCTTGGGAAAGGAATGTAACAGGATTTACAACCCTCTCCATTCTTCAACTCTACTCCTTGGAGTAAGCAGGAGATTTTCCACACCTCCCACACTCTCATCCCAACAGAAAAGACATGTAATACAGCAACCCAACATTTTCTTTTTAAAATATCTCACATATATGATTTTAAATAATTAATAATACCTTGACTTTTAACTCTCCTCTTTAACTGAACACACACTATCATGGATCTCAGAGAAGAGCATGAGGAAACCCCCTCAGATTTTCAGGTCCACTGTTTTATTCTTATTTAGCTAATAGGCAGTGATTCTACTAAATCAGAAATGAGCTTGAAGGATGGCAGAATACGCCATCCCAAAATACGCCACGTTGGCATAAGGATTATTTTAAACTAAAGGCACTTAAAAATCAGCAGATGCAGGGTACCTGGGTGGCTCAGTGGGTTAAGCCTCTGCCTTTGGCTCGGGTCACGATCTCACAGTCCTGGGATCGAGCCCCGCATCGGGCTCTCTGCTCAGCGGGGAGCCTGCTTCCTCCTCTCTCTCTCTCTCTGCCTCTCTGCCTACTTGTGATCTTTGTCTGTCAAATAAATAAAATCTTAAAAAAAAAAAAAAATCAGCAGATGCAAGAAGGCCATTCCGATCTCCCTCTTCCTCCTGAAAATAGGAGATTAGAAACTCCCATGTGAAAGACATCATCTCTGTACCAAGAGGAAAGGAACATCTTTATTTTTTTTTAAGATTTTATTTATTTATTTGACAGACAGAGATCACAAGTAGGCAGAGAGGCAGGCAGAGAGAGAGAGGAGGAAGCAGGCTCCCTGCCGAGCAGAGAGCCCAACTCGGGGCTCCATCTCAGGACCCTGGGATCATGACCCGAGCCGAAGGGTGAGGCCTAACCCACTGAGCCACCCATGTGCCCAAGGAACATCTTTTGAAGGTGAGTTTAAGCTGAGAGAATTCTGTACAAACAGAACTTGTTAAAATAAATTCATCTTCCCTTAGCCTCCCCATTTGTTTTAGTTACCTTTCCACAACTGCCTCTCTTTGTTAAACCTACGATAAAGATCTCTTGGTTTCACCATTTCCTTGGGTCCTTGTTTCCTTGTGAGGGCACCTGTGTCAGGTAACAGATGAATTTGTCACCTTTTCTCCTGTTCTTCTATCTTCTGTCTGTTGAATTCTTTGGCCCCGTTGAAAAGCCCAAAGGCGGTAGAGGTAAAATTGTTCCTCCCCTACAGTTTCATATCCCTTTACCTTCTACCCAGCATGTTTTGACTCCTGCTCAGATACTGCTTGAGGCAGAATCAGTGGCGACAGCTGCTACTGTGAACAACTGGAGTCGCCAGCAGCTGATCTGCATAGAGAGGAGGTAATCAGTTGACACAGGATACAGCAATCAACGAAATGTTCTTTTCCAATTCTGAGTGGGCTGTTTAGCACTGAAGATTATTTCATGGTTCCAGACTGACTAGAGAAACAACAGTGACATAAAAGGGAATAGTTAGCTTATGTTTTCACATAAAAATGAAAAGTGTTTGTGACCCCCCAAAATGATAAATACATGGTCTTCATCCCACTGCATTTGACGCTTTTCCCTTTGAAATTTTTTCTTACTGTGTCTTTTGAAAAACTCTTTTTTCCTGCACATGTCTCCTTTATTTGCATTGATTTCACCCAGTAAATACTAATTTTCTCTAGGAGTCCAATCTTGACGCTGTTTAAATAATGTAGATGAAGAACCTGACAGAGTGTCTATAGACCATAAATTACGTAATTTTCTTCCCTTCCCTTCAGACTCTCCTCTCTCAGCCTTTGGGGGCTTTTTCACCACCAGCAATTCAATGGCCATCTCCACTGGGAGCCCGCAAATCTGACTCCAGTCCCCAAACCTCTACAAAGGCCCAGACCCCTATAGATATATGTCTTCAATCACTTTCTCAAAGTTTTCATTCATCTCCAAGTCAACTTTCACCAAACAGAACATTTTTATCCCCACTCCCTGAAAATTTTCCCTCTCTTGTGCTCCCTATAGCTGTGTAAATGATTGGATTTGCCGCTAACCCTAAAATGATTTTGTCCTCATGGTTTCCTCTTCCTTCTATTTTCACTGCTTCTGGTCTATTCCATTCCCCATATTTTCACACCAGGACAACAGCATCTAACACTTGCCCCTGCTTCCTGTCTCCCTCAACACCAATGAATCCATCCCTGTGCATCAGAATGACATTTTTTATAATTCTGTCCACATCATCCTACACATCTGCTCTGAAGTCATCTGTAGCTCTAGCTCTTTACCAGTTGCACCAGATCTCTAGATGTTCTTGATACATCCATGTTCCAGCACCATTGTTGATGAGATTTCTTCTGCCTCAAATTCCACCCCTCTGACTTGATAAAATCCATGTCACCATGAAAACCCTAACTCAACTTTCTTCTTGTCACAGAAACTTTTCCAGGCTTCCTTGCTCAGGCATGATTCACCACTGCTTTCTCTATATTCCTGCAGTAATTCATCAAACCTTTTATGGACTTTAAGAAATGTGTATGATTAATGAATGCATTTCAGTCTTTCTTCAATTCATCATCAGCTTAAGTTTTTGCAATTACAAACTTTACTGCACTGTGTCATTGGCCTATTTATATGTACCAGTCTCACTTCCTGGATATGTTAGCTCCTTGAGAAAAAGGGCAAAATCCTTGACAACTTTTTTTTTAATATGATTTATTTACTTATTTTTTATTATTATTTTTTTAAATTTATATGAGAGAAAGCATGAGCAGGGGCAAGAGTAGAGGGAGAATGTTTCCCTGCTAAGCAGGGAGCCTGATGTGGGGCTGGATCGCAGGACACTGGAATCATGACCTAAGCCAAAATCAAGAGTCAGATGTTTAAGTGACTGAGCCACCCAGGCACCCCCCCTTGACACCTTCTTATACTCAGCGTCTACCACTAGTATCTTGCTTATTGAAGGTCCTGATAATATTGTTTCTCAATAGATTTCATTACACAAGAATTCAAATTAGGTAGTTTGAATTTTTGTGGGAACATCTCAGTTATTTTTCTTTATAAATCCTCTTCATTGCTTAGTTGTATATCCCCTATTACTGACACTTGGGAAACAGACCCCAGCCTTTCCGGCTCACATGAGAAGTGACTCAAATTTACGGATTTAAGGAAAAATACTAATATAATTAACCATATAATTATTTTTATCTTAGAAGAGAAGCTAAAAATTATGTATAAAATTTTTACATATAAAAATTTTTACATGTAAAAATATGTATGTATATATATATATATATATATATATATATATATATACTTTTTTTTTTTTTTTTAAGAGAAAGGGAGAGAAAAGTGGGGACGGGCAGAGGGAGAAAGAATCTCAAGCAGGCTCCACACCCAGTGCAGAGCCCTGAGGCAGGGCTCAATCTCCCAACCCTGAGATCATGACCTGAGCTGAAATCAAGAGTCAGATGCTTTACAGACTAAGCCATGAGATGCCCTAAAAAATGCTTTCTTGAGATGATCTACTGTTTTACTTATTTAATGAAGTAAAGTAAAAACCTCAGTTAAAATATTACCTATTTACTTATTTTAATATGCCAGATATAACAGATAATGTTTTCTGTTGGCAGGTTATAACATGCAAAGTCAAATAAGACATTGCCTCTACCCTCAAAATATTTACAGGCTAGTACAGACCCAGACATGTAAACAATTAACATCCAAAGTCAGATTAATCTGGTAATAAATACAGGTATAGCCAGTGCTGTGAAAAAGCAAAATAGGGAAAATTAGTTTAAACTGAGACCAGGAGTGATGTGTTGACATGATTTTCCCTGACTTAACTCTCCTTCATAAGAACAGCTAACAGTTATTCAAGAATTAAACATCCCTGAGAGAATCCAAGAATACATGGGTGAGGCTGAAGCACCTCCCCCAAGCCCCATACCACAGAGATCAAGACAGACAGCATTAAAAGGGAGAGAAAAGTGGCTACACATTGACCCTATTGCTCCTCCCACCAAACCAACCAGTGAGAAAGAGAACTCTGAAGGGACAACCAGCAACTCTCCCCCTAACCCCCACCATCACCTAGCATTTTGTGTTGCTTTGCAAGAACCCCTACCCTGATCTTACATCATGGAAATTGTAGGGGAATCTGTGGGGCTCAAACACGGGGAATCTGACTTTGGTGGAGAAGGGGAAAGGGCTTGCAATCACCAACAGAATGTTCTTGGTACTAATTTCATACTAGCAGTGCTTAGGTAGTAATCCCAACCAGTGGCTTTGCTTATCTGCAAAACCAAATTAGGAGCATACTCTGACCAAGGAACTCAGCTGGGTGCAGATCTGCCTGATTCAGATCCTCAAATAAGGAGTTTTGCTGGCAATAGAACCTGGTTGTCCATGCCTGGGCAAGGATCTGAATCATAGTCCCACCCACTATGAAAACAGTCCCATATGACAAGAAGGGCTATTGACAAATCCTGGAAGCTGTGAGGCCAAGTGGCACTTGAGTGGAGAGATGGGCAAGCAGGGCTGATCATCTGGAGGACAAAGTCAATATCAGGTGCAGAGTGTTCCCATGCTATGCAAAGGAAGTATGATGATTCACAGCCAAGGCTGAGGATAGCCCCTGGCTCCTCCTGACTGGAGAACTTGCTTGGGAAATTGAATGTAGCCAGGAATGGCTCTGCTCCCTCCTGCCCAGGCAAAACAGCTGAGAGATAGCCTCACCCATTGTGGAGAGTGTGTTCTGGCCCCAGCTGACAGAAAGGGGCTGCCAAAACCACCTGGAAGCTGTGTTCCTGGTACCTGAGTCAAAACGTGGGTAGAGCTAATAATTTGCAGAGCAAAGCTGTGACCCTGTTTGGTCAAGGAACTTGGAGGAGAACATGTCAGCTTGAGTTAAGACAACAAAGAGTTTTACCAATTTAGAGCTGCTTCTGCTGCACCCCAGCAGGGAGTTTAATTCATAGTTAAACTTATTGCTGATTGTATAGCCTTCATCCTGTTCAACCAGGAAACCTAACCAGAGCATATGAGAAGCTTCATAGCCCATTCAAAAGCCCCAGGTTCTGAAGCACTTGAACAGAGAGCACAGTCCATGGCTTCCTCCTCCTGTGGAGCAAAACCAGTGGCCTTCCCTGACCAGGGAATTCAGCACACTGTACTGATTTGGGTCTCCAAACCACAAACCATACAGGTTTTAGGTCCCATCCAGCCACACTGCCAGGGCAGAGAAATTAATTCATAGCCCCATCTACTACTGAATATAGTACCTAGTTCCACCACCTAGTAAGACTAACCAAAACAATTTAGGCAACCATGAAGCCCATCCTTCAGCCTCAATTGGGTAAGGAACCAAGCTAGCAGTCCTATCCAACTATTTTCAGCCTGACACAATCTCTCATCTCCATCCTTAGAACTTGAACAGTTGCCTCTCCCAAAAACAGACCATAATAGTAGGCCCCACCTACCCAAGGACATGACCAGTAGACACACCCAGAAACTAATTGCTGATTGACGAAAAGCTGTCTCTACCAAAAGAAATCTGTCAAGTCTGGAAGAGGAGCTCAATAACTCAAATAGGCAGATACCAATGTAAGGAATCACGGACTATGAAAAATCAGGTAAAATATGATTCCAAAAATATAATAATCTGTTATTAGTTATATAATATTTTTAAATCATATAAGTTATAACAGTGATAAGCTAAAATATGAGTTTTACTGAGTTTTACAGAAATTATTATCAGTATTGATATTATTATCAGTATAAATAAGGTGTTATAAATTTAAGACATTTTGTATAAGCCTCATGGTAAGCACAAGGGAAAATCCTGTAGTTATTACACAAAAGAACATGATAAATCAAAACATGCTAATACCAAAAGACATCAAAACACAAAAAAAGATAGGGTAAGGAATAAGGAACAGTGGATCTATAAAACATCCAGAAAACAATTAATATAATAATAGCAAGTGCTTACCTATACACAATTGCTTTAAACAGAAAATGATTGAATTATTCAATTAAGGACATAGAATGCCTGAAAAATTAAAGAAAAAAAGTTACTAAGCTCTAACAATATGCTGCCTATGAAAGATTCACTTAGTTAAAGGTACACATAATCTGAGAGTAAAGGAATGAAAAAGATATTTCAAGCACTTGGTAACCAAAAATAAGGAGGAGTAGCTATATACTTACATCGGACAAAATAGACTTTAAATGAAAAATGGTAAAAAGAAACAAAGGTCATTGTATAATAATAATTGTGGCAGTGCATAAAGAAGATATAACAATTATAAATACTTATGTGTTCAAAACTGGAGTCCTAAATATATAAATCAAAAATTAATAGAGCTAAAAGGAGAAATAAACAGTAAATAATAACAGTTGAGTGCTTTAGTCCATTCCCAATAACAGATAGATCATGCAGACAGAGAATCAATAAGCAAACAGTGGATTTGAACAACACTGTAGACCAAAGGGACATACACAGAACATACACATATAGAACATTTTATCCAACAACAGCAGAATACAGATTCCTCTCAGGCATACATGGAACATTTTTTTTAAGATGATCTATGTGTTAGACCACAAAACTGGTCTTAGCAAATTCAAGAAGATTGAAATCATATCAAATATCTTCTCTAAGAACAATGACATGGAACTAGAAATCAGAACAAGAAGAAAGTTGGAAAATTCATGAACACATGGAAATGAAACAAAGCTTCTAAACAATCAATAGTTTAAAGAAGAAATCAAGGCGGGGACAAAGCTTCTAGAGAATTTTTAATGAAAGTGGAAACACAGCATACCAGAACTTGTAGGGTGCAGTGAAAGCAGTTTTAAGATGGAAATTCATGGTAATAAACACCTACATTAAAAATCAAGAATTACCCAAATAAACAACCCAAATCTATACCTTAAGGAACTAGGAGGAAGAAGAGAGAGAAAGCGAACTGAGCCCAATGTTTACAGATGAAAGGAAACACAGAAAAACAGAAAAAGATTAACCAAACTAAGATTTAGTTTTTTAAAAAAAATAAAAATGGCAAATCCTTCATTAGACTATTCAAGAAAAAAAGAGAAGTACCCAAATCTTCAGAATTGTAAATGAAAAAGGAGATATTGCAACACAATAGTAACACAAACATTCAAAGGACCATTAAGAGATTTCTATGAACAGTTATATACCAACAAACTGAACAACCTAGAAAAAAATCTTTTTAATTCCTCAAAACAAACGATTTACTAAAATTGAATCAGGAAAAAATAGAAAATCTCAATAGACCAATTACTAGTAAGGAGATTAAATTGATAATAAAAATATTTCCCAGTGAAGGAAAGGACCAGATGGCTTCACAGGTGAACTTTATCAAAAATTTAATCAAAAATTTAAACAAAGTCTTCCAAAAATTTGAAGAGGAAGGAGTACTACTAAACTCATTTTATAAGGTCGGTATTATCCTTACACCAAAACCTGAAAAGGATAATACTAAGAAAAAAAAACAAAATGAAACAAAGAAACAAAAAACTATTGACCAATATCCTGATGAATATAGATGTAAAATCCTCAACAAAATTCCAGTAAATTGAATTCAACAGCACATTAAAAAAATGATTCGTTATTCATCGCGATCCAAGATACAGATTATCCCTGGGAGGCAAGAATAGCTCAACATATGCAAATCAATCAACGTAATAAATTAGTAAAATGAAAGAAACAAATCATATAATTGTCATAATAAATAGAGAAAAAAAGTTTGACTAAATTCAACAATCATTCATGATTTTTAAAAAACTTAAGAAATTAGGCATAGAAAAAGCATATCTCAACATAATAAAGTCCATATATGGTAAGCCCACAGTTAACATTATATTCAATGGTGAAATATTGAAAGCTTTTCCTCTAAGATCAGGAACAAAAGAGGGAGTTTCATTTTCACTGTCTCTATTCACCATAGTACCAGAAGGTCTTATAGGTAAAGCAGTCAGGCAAGAAAAAGAAATAAAAGATATCAGAATTGTAAAGGAAGAAGCAAAATTTTTTTCTATTTGCAAATGACATGATTATATATATATAGAAAATCCTAAAGACTCAACCAAAACACTGTACATCTAATCAATGAATTCAGTAAACTTGCAGGATACAAAATTAACATACGAAATCAGTAACATTTCTATACACTTACAACAAATTTTCTGAAAAAGAAATAAATTGATCCCATTTGCAATATCAAAAACAATAAAATACTTAGAAATAAATTTAAAGAGACAGTTATGAAAGAAATTGAAGAAGATACAAATAAGTGGTAAGATACCCCATGATCCTGGATTAGAAGAATTCATATTTTAAAAATAACAATACTACAAAAAGCTATCTACCAATTTATTACAATTTCTAACAAAATTCCAATGACTTTATTTATAGATGTAAAACACTCCTAAAATTTATATGGAGCCACAGAAGACCCTGAATAATCAAAGAAACCTGAGAAAGTACGAAGCAGGAAGCATCACACTTCTTCATTCCAAATTATACCATAAAGCTGTATTCATAAAAACAGAATGGTACTGACATAAAAACAGATAAATAGATCAATGGAACAGAATTGAGAGCCCAGAAATAAATCCAAGTATATTCAGTCAACTAGTATTTGACAAAGGAGCCAAGAATATTTAATAGAGAAAAGACAATTCAAAAAATTGTGCTGTGATAATTGGATATGCACATGTAAAAGCATGAAACTGGACCCATATTTCATAGCACTCATAAAAATTAATTCCAAGTGGATTAATATGTACTTCAAATGGATTTAAAAAATTAATCCCAAATGGAGTAAAATGTAAGACATGAAACCATTAAATTTCTAGAAGAAAACACAATAAAGTTCCTTGATGTGGATCTTGATAACAGGTTTTTTTTTTCTTTTTAATGATACCTAAAGCACAACCAACAAAATAAAAATAAGTAAGTGAGACCACATTAAACGAAAATCTTCTTCACAGCAAAAGAAACAATTAACAAGGCAAAAAGACAACTTACAGAACAACTTACAGAACAGAATAAAGACAACTTATTATTGAGATAATAACCATATTATCTCATAAAGGGTTAATATCAAAAATACATGAGTAACATATAACTCTATAGCAAAGAAATAAATAACCCAATTTAAAAAATGGGCAAAGAACCTGGAGACATTTCTCCAGAGAAGGTATATATAAGGCAAACAAGTACACGAAAAGATGCTCAACATCATTTGTCATGAGGGAAATGCAAATTAAAACCACAGTGAGATATCTTGCATCTGTAAAATGGCCTTTAGAAAAAGACAAGAGATAACAAATGCTGGTGTGAATGTGGAGAAAAGGAAACCCCCATACAATGGTGGAATTTTAAATTGGTATAACCACCTCAGGAAACAGTATGGAGGATCCTCATAAAATTGTAAAAGAACCTAACCATATGAGCCAACAATTCCATTTCTAGGAATATATCCAAGGAAAATGAAAACACACTAATTCAAAAAGATATCTGTGGGCCTGTGTTCATAGCAGCATTATATACAAGAGCCACGACATGCAAGCAACCTGAGTGTCCATCAATGGATGAATGGATAAAGAAGTTGTGGCATATATTTATAATGGAATATAACTCAGTCATAAAAAAAAGAGGAAATTTTACTGTTTGAGATGACATGGATCAACTTAAAGGCATTCTGGTAAGTGAAAGAAGTCAGACAAAGACAGATGCTATGGGATCTCATTTATATGTAGAATCCAGAAAGAAAAAGAAAAGAACCAAACAAACTCACAGAAAAACAGATCAGACTTGTGGTTGGTTACCCAAGGTGGAGGGTGCCAGCAGGGGCAATTGGAGGAAGGTGGTTCAAAGATACAAACTTGCAGTTATAAGATCAGTAACTACTAAAGATGTAATGTACAATATGATTCCTACAGCTAACACTGCTGTATGATATATGGGAAAGATGTTACGAGAGTAATACCTAAGAGTTCTCATCACAAGAAAAAAACTTTTTTCTATTTTTTTTTTTCTTTCTTTTTTATTGTATCTGTATGAGAATATGGATGTTAGCTGAACATATTGTGGTACTCAGCGCACAATATATGTAAATCAAACCACCATGCTGTTCACCTTAAACTTATACAGTATTCTATGTTAATTATTTCTCGAAAAAATGGAAGAAAAAAAAGAGAATGCATTTCGCAAAGGAGTGGGCCATTTAAAGGATATTTACCAAATCGGGCCCTGATTCTTGGCCCATTTGTAACAATGATTCTCTTTGGATACTTTCATTGAAACCTTCCTTCAAACAGCAACTAGTTTATTTCTGTTTCATCCATTCTGTTATGTCATAAAATAATAACACCTCACATATTATTTTTACTTGTTCCTTGTCATTGAAGCATTACAGAGTTAGGCACTATTAAATGATACTTAATAGAATGCATAGAACCTTCAAGTTAATTACCTGTAGCAATACTATTAACCTAGCATTTCTGAACTCACAATCATTTGTAATAGCTGGTTAGAGAATAATTTCAAAAAGTATTGCAGACTTCACTGATCATTTTTTGTCAACCGATGTCACTTTTTCTCATGAATTGCTTAGCGATACTAAAAAAAAAAAAATAGTTTTGAGGTACATCAATTCACCTTAAGTAAATATTGTATCTTATTATAAGTAAAAATTAGTTGTACATAAACAGTCATTCATTTTATTGTAATTGGAATATTAATGGATGGTCCTTTTTTGTAGACTACTTAAAATTGTTATCCTTAAAAAAATGTAATGAAAAAGGAAACTCTGTAATACTGATTTCTAAGACAACTAAAATAGTCAAAGTACCTCATTTTCTATTTTATGTTATCAATATAAACATATAGGATGTTTTAAAATGTGACAAATTATTTACAACTTTTTTTCTACATTCCTGTCCTAGCCCCAATTTCCACAATATAATCTTTGATCTTTTTTCCTACAATCAATGGACATAGGGGATCTCATTCTTAGAATTAATCTATTCTTATAATAAATTAAAATCTGAAAATCTATCAATCAAAAGTAGACTCCTACAAATTGGAAAGAGTAAAATTTTGGTGGAGTAGGTGGAGAATGAGAAAAATCTGTGCTATTCTTTAAGTATGTTCAGTTACGAATTCTTTTCCTAAGGCTCTGAAATTTTAAAGACGTTCTATGCATCATTAAGGTACTTATGCCAAGGAAAGGTAAATGACAATAGAAACTTCCTAGACAACATCCCCCACAAGGAATATCAAACAGGCATAATGATTGTTAAAGTATTAGCTTCTCATTAAAGGCAGTGTTGATTAATGGAACTGTTCTTTGAATCTCAATAATTCTGTGTTGTTTGGCAAGATATGTTGTCTCTGCTTCATGTTTTATGTTTCCTTAAGCATAAATCATATATATAATACCTCCAAAAAAGCTTCCAAGAATGTAGCACTTTGTATATATAGAATTTCTAGGAGAGAATTATGATTAACTAAGTAGTGGTTATGTCATTTGATAATAACAATCTTTATGATTTTTTTCCTCCTGTGTATGTTACGCATTATTTAATCCACTTTAGAAGCTTTGGAAAGCATAGGATAGAAAAGAGAAAGAAGTACAGCTTATGACTCATCTACTATATCTTAGATTAGACTACTATTCACCCACTGGAAGTTCCTATTAGTTGGAGGAGAAGACATTAGAACAAGTACTTTCTGTTTTTCTCCTTATTTTTTCAGGGACTAGGCACAATCAGGGAATGTAGGGAATATTATGCTGCTTTCCCATGAGGGAAAGTAAAATCTGTAGTTTCACTACTAATGAGAAAGTTTCTTGCTAACTTCTACTGGACTTGTTTCTAACTCACTGAGACAACTATGTCTGGATCTGATGATGGTGGACAACACTTATTCAATATTAACTCTGTGTAGACATTCTGCTCTGTGCTATATACACGCACTCTTATTTGACCTTCATAAGCTCCCTATAAAGTAGACACCATTATTAGTCTCATTTTAACCTCATTTCAGTTAAAGAAAATGAGTCAGGAGAAGTTATGTTACCTATCTACTACCACAAAATTATTCAGTAATAGCACAAAGAATCCTGAGTCTAGGGTCTAGGTTTGTGGTTTACAACCAGGATGCTCCTACCTGCCAGAAGATCCAGAAAGGCATAACAGTCCACCAGTCTCACTGAATAGTTTCCTTAACTTTGAATTATATTTTCTTTAGTTCTCTGAAGTTCACCTAAAGAGGATATAAGTGATAATGGGGAGGCAGTTTTGTGAACCTCCCATCTAAAATTGTTTACGTTGCTCACGTTCAGCTTCCAGTTTCCTCTTTTTCAAATGGTACCTAGCGGCAGGTATGACTTTCACATACCTGGTGCAAGATAGAGAAATGCATTAGATTTTTATTGCTTTTAATGAAACTCAGAAAAGGAGAACCAGAAAATCATCTCCATGATTTTTAACCTTGTAATTAGAAAAAAATATAATCAAGTTTGTATCCTGATATTTCCATTTGTCGTGCCACCTATCCTGATTACATTTTTCTAGGGTGGTGATGACATTAAGGACTGAAAGTCACAGGAAAAGTGACAGACACAGAGAAAGAAAGACAGGAATAGAACCCTGCAGGACTGACCTTTCATACTCCTTCAGCCATAAGAACATTCAAGAGAAAGACAAAAAGCCCATTATCTATAAATCATTATTCTTATTATAATCCATATTTATTAGGCTGTGAGGTTCTGCAAATGATTTGAATTGAGGTCATTAGTTATCGTATTTTAAATTAACTTTGAAGATGAATTAGGATGGATGAAATTTTTCAGCTAACCTAAAGTTAAATAAAGGAAAACAAATTTCAGATGACTCAATCTCCTGGTCAATCCATTTGTTTTAACCCTGGGGAAGAACCATGACCCAGAAAGCCAAAATCAACTTGTGACATTAGTTGGAAGGGGGAAGAAAGAGTACCCCATTTAATTTTTGATGATTTTTTACATTTGTTTTAAGTCAAAATCTGACTATAATATTTCTTATAGTATAGATGAAAAGGACGGTTGGGACAGTATATGATTTGAACTTTTTTCATCTTTATATGCTCAAAAAATTATCAATTGCATGTGGGAGAAAATAGCTTAAATGTTAGTTTCACACTTTGACAGTATGAAGGACCCCCAAAAATGGCAATGCCTGAGTGGAACAGCTATCTGTATGTAGCCATGTAAATTCTAATCCCAGATATTTACTCTCACCCCAGGAAGAACCCAGCAATTTCTTAAATATAGTAGTTTTCAGAAATACAGTTCCTTCTAGCTGCCTGTCCATTCTCTCCTGCCAATGGTGAGGCCTGTAAGAATTTGCCCATAGGTGAGCCAACTCACATTAAATATATATCCCTTTTCAGAAGTTCACCAAATGCCCTCCTAACAAATGAGAGAAGAAAAAAGTTAATGTATGCATTTGGTTTTTAAAAGTAAACAGAAGTAGACAGATAACTCATTGTACTTGAAGATGAATTCCAAATACAGAAATTTTTATTTTTACAAGGAGAAGGAATGTAGTAGTTACAGAGAAACACCCTAGTCTGGAAATTCATGATATCATAGCCTGTTACTGCTCTATGAGACACTAGGGAATCACCCATTGTCAAACCTTATGTTCTGGATGAGCCAATAAGAGACAGGGAAAATGAAAGAACATGTGTAGGGGCAAAAACTTGACAGATTAAAGCTAATATAAAAATTTCCTGACCACAAAGCTGTGCTGCCTTCATTACACTATTCTCTGTAACTCACTTTTTTAAGAACACCACCCCAATAATACATAGGTCTGAGCTCTGAAAACTACTTGGTTGAACTGTTTGGAACTTTCTTGGAAGAGGGAATGGTTTTAAAACACTCCCCCTGCATTGAAGGCAATGGCATATTCTTTCTGTGTGTATATGTGTGTGTGTGTGTGTGTACATGTATGTATGCATATGTGTGTGTGTGTATAAATAAGATCATTGTAGTCAAATCAATGTGTTAAATGTCATAGGGCTAGAAAGACAACTCAGTGGAACAGAATAAAGAATCCAAAAATTGATCTCAATATATATGATAATTTAATAAATGATAGAGATGGCATTTTAATGGGAAAAGATAGATTAGCATAACTGGCTATAAACCTTTGGAAGAAAATGTATTTTGGTTCCTATGCCTGTTAGGATTTCAGCTTTAAGTAACAGAAGCCTTGGGATAACAGTAGCCTAAACTTATGTAGGGTTATTTTCTTTCATAAGTCTGGTGTAGTTCTGCCCCTGCCAGCTACTCAAGGACACAATCTCCTTTCTATTTATCTTTCTGCTCCACCATCCTCAGTGTGGTTTTCATTCTCATCATGGCAAAACAGCTACAGAAACTGAAGGCACAATGTCCAAATTACAGACATGCAAGAAGGGTAAAAGGGTATAAAGAAAATAGGTTTCATGGGTTTTTTTTTGTATGCTTTTAACAAGCTTTTGATTTAAATCAGAGAAATGCCTTTGCCAGGGACTTTTGCCAATAGCCCAGCCAAGGTCATATGGCCCCAAAAATGCAAAGGAACTTGAGATATCAAATATTAGCTTCTATCTTGATAACAGAGAAATGCCAGGAGATGGGATTTGTGGCGTTATTATAAAATAAGCCAACCCACAGAATCTGCCACATTTTTTTAAAAAAGTAAACTTTAGGTACATTAAATAATTGAATATAAATTAAAATTTAAAAGTCTATAAAATTAAGGAATATATATATGTATGTGTGTGAATGTATATGTGTGTGTGTGTGTGTGTGTGTGTATACATATATATGAGTAGGGGAGTAGGGAAGACATTCTAAACAAGACTGGAGAATTATAGGGGCACCTGGGTAGCTCAGTGAGTTAAGCAACTGCCTTTGGCTCAGGTCATGATCCCTGGGATAGAGACCCCACATCTGGCTCCCCGTTCAGCAGAAGTCTGCTTCTCCCTTTCCCACTGCCCCTGCTTGTGTGCTCTCTCTCTTTCTCTCTGTCAAAAAAATAAAATCTTTTTAAAAAAATTCTGAAAAATTATATATAATAAAAAACACTTATTTAACAATATATTTTTAATAAGAAAAAATGTAAACAGAGTTAATAAAGAAACAAAACATTAAGGAAATATCTGCTATATAACTGTCAAACACAGACACATAGACAAACACATGCACTCAACACAAATAGTCCTTACAAATATAGAAGAGAGATAAAAAGTCCAAATAAATGGGCACATAATATTGGTTGAATAATTCATAGATGAGTAAATTGATAAAGCAAAATAATATAAAAAGATGCTCAACTTCTTCAGTCATCAGCAAAATGCAAATTAGGTTAACAATAAATTATCACTTTATATTTATTAGACCTGCAAACATTTTCAAAAAAGAGACCTGTACCTCCTGTAGTGAGAACCCTACTAAAAGGACCGTTTCTTCCCAGTGGTGGAAATGTCAAGTTTTATATCCTTTCCAGAAACCAACCTGGCAGCATCTTTTAAAATCTGAAATATACACTTGACCTTAGAAACAGCATTCCTAAGAACCTAATAAAAATAAAAACATTACTATGTAAGGCTATAACTACAAAATATTTAATTACAAGACTGTTTGATCATAGTGCTAAAAACTGGGGGAAAAGTTTAATATCAACCAACAAGAAAAGGATTGGCTAAATTACATTCTATTTACATTTTGGAATATTATGTAGCCCACTCTAAAAGAATTAATATTTTACCAATTTACTTGAAGCAGTTTTGTAACTTTTTAAGTGAAGAAAATGTGCAAAAAAATTATCATCCCATTTTGAATAGCAAATATGTATCTGCATAACTAGACTGCTATGTGTACTATGTATATGTTTATACATAATTTTATAAAGGTGATGAGAATGTGTAAGAAGATATGTTGGTATTAACATGTGACAGAGTTGAGGAGTGATTGAGGTGAAGGGTAGGAGGACACAGAGAACACTTAATCAAGTAAAGAAGAAAAAGAAAAATAGGGGCGCCTGGGTGGCTCAGTGGGTTGAAGCCTCTGCCTTCGGCTCAGATCATGATCCCAGGGTC
The DNA here is from genome assembly GCF_009829155.1 of Mustela erminea. NCBI lineage: Eukaryota > Metazoa > Chordata > Mammalia > Carnivora > Mustelidae > Mustela > Mustela erminea. The sequence continues at coordinate 95,390,411 of NC_045617.1, forward strand.
CTGGGATCGAGCCCCACATCAGGCTCTCTGCTCAGCAGGGAGCCTGCTTCCCCCCGCCTGCCTCTCTGCCTACTTCTGATCTCTGTCTGTCAAATAAATAAATAAAATATTAAAAAAAAGAAAAATATCAGTAATAATAACTATATAACAGCAGATATGATCTGCCACTAAGTGTGCATTCATGTAAAATTATATTTATTTAAATACAGAGATTTATGAATATGTTTAAATTGAAAATTGAAATAACAACATGGTCACTTTGGTGTAGAATAAGGGTTGTGACCATACCTGAAATATCATATGTGGTTCTACCCAAATATAACAGACCATAACGGAAAAGAAAAGAAAAAAAATCATGAAAGAAAAAAAAAAAAAAAAACCATCACAGTGTAGAAACACCAGTACTTCTAGAATTCTGGGACAACAGGGATTAAGATGGACTAGGTTCCTCTTTTTTCCTTTAACAAGCTCTACCTTCACTTCTTCCTCATATTCAATAAATGACTTTATCACCTCTTTTAGAGAGAAAATAGTAATTAGTGGACTGAAATTCCCCAACTTCCTACTTCTGTGTCTATAAATTTAAGCCTGTTTCCACACATTCCTCTTTTCCTCCATCTGTACCTAAGCCCTCACCCCAAACTCTGAGATTCAACACACATGGCTCCTTCTCACAAAATGCCTTTTATGTATTATCCCCCCTTCTCCTTTCACAACCTCAACTTATCCCTCTTTGGCCTGTTTGTTATTTTCGCTGTTTTAATTAGCTCTTACCTATAAATCTTTTTTTTTTTTTTAACCCAAGTCGGAGCTGGAAAATGTAGAAAATGAGTCCATAACATTTTGCATATCTGAAAACAAGAAAATTATCAAAAACTACTGAGGACTTATCAAAATGACAGTAACTTTAAGAGGTTCCCATGGTCCAAACATGGTACAGTTTAAGCATCAAGAAGCGTAATAGCTGCAATTGGTGGAAACTTGTGAAGTCATTTAAAATCCTTGTGTTCATAATAATCATTTTTGAAAAAAAAAATCAAAATCCTCTGGTCACCTTTGAAGGATGTCAGATAACTAAGTCATAATTTTGAAGCTGGTCAATAAATGAAGCTAATCACTTATTCCTTATTTATAAAAATTATACCTCAGAGTAACCAAATAGCTAATGAGGAAAAGTCTCATTTACAGACTTAGTCCAGTTAATGAATGAAAAGGGAATACAGAATTGGAATATCACACTTTGCAACTCTTAGTTAATAGATCTAGGCAAAAGTTCTCAAAGGCTGGGGCGCCTGGGTGGCTCAGTGGGTTAAGCCGCTGCCTTTGGCTCAGGTCATGATCTCAGGGTCCTGGGATCGAGTCCCACATTGGGCTCTCTGCTTAGCAGGGAGCCTGCTTCCTCCTCTCTCTCTCTCTCTCTGCCTGCCTCTCTGCCTACTTGTGATCTCTCTCTGTCAAATAAATAAAATCTTTAAAAAAAAAAAAAAAGTTCTCAAAGGCTGATGATTTTACAACAAAAAGGACAATGACACATTTTGTGCCTCCAGAAGAAAGAAAAACCCAGAACATATGAAGCAGTCTTTAAAATAATAATTGAACTGCATTAGGAACAAGGGTCCAGTTCTAAGTACCAACCTAAAGAAAAAATGGAGGTTAGAGGCATGTATTACATAGTACAGTTCAACAATCAGCAATCTCTAAACCATAAAATATTCTATAGGACAAATTGTCCATTTTCTCAAAAAAAATCAATAACAGGGTCAGGGAGAAGAAACTTAAACCTTAGAAGAGATGCAGGAGGATTCCTCTCTATGCTCCAAAAGAGAACACATCCTTTTTCCAATGGGAAGCCTCTTGCCCATTGGTGGTGCATCTGAGGGGCTGGTCAAAGTCTGGACCCTGACCTAGTTCTGGTCCAAGATGGCAATGTAGGAAGACCTCACCTCCTCCACAGACACACCAAATCAATACCTATTTTTAAAGCAGTTCCTGCTGAAGAAGAACTGAAGGCTCACTAAACAGCCTCTGTATAATAAAAGATAGACCACATAGAGAATGACAAGAGAGACAAAGATATGGTAAATTAACAAAACAAAACAAAACCCCGCCCCCCAAAAAACCCACCTCTAACACTGTGAACTACAGTGGGGAGGAATGGTATGAGGGACTGTAAGCAGATTCATCTGCTCTGGGGCAGAGAGAAAGCCAGGGTTTAAAAGAGCAACTGGCATATACAGACCCAGCCTTAGAACTCCACCAAACAGGGGCACAGCTGCTGGAACTCTCTCCAATTTGAAGTGGCTAGTGAGCACCACAGTTTATGATGCCCCCTCCATGCTGATAGCACAGATGGGAGTAGGGTCCAGATGTCATAGCTGGCCTGCCAACTTAGTGAGACCCAGAGCCCTGGTGCAACTCACACTGGATGCCCTGGGGCACAGAAAGAAAGCCAGAGTTTAAAAGAACAACTAGAGTATAAAGGAACTAGCTCTAGAACATTGCCAAATGGCAGGAGAGCTGCTGAAACTGTCTGCATTGGAAGGGCTGGTGAGTGCCAAGGTTTATATTTCCCATCCATCTTGATAGCATGAATGAGAGAAAATGAGCCCCAGGCCCTTAGCCCACACCATCCCCAGCCATCTATTAAGATATCCCTAGCATGGGGCATACAGGGACACCTCTAGTCACCACTCAATATTATCTCCAGCCATCATGCCAAGGTAATGCAGGTGCAAAGCACCCTGGAACATTCCAGGCCCACAGCACTTCTATTCCAGATGATGAGCTAGGGAACTCTCAGCACTCTGAGATCCAGTTCATGCCTGCTTCAGCTCCAACTGCCCCTCCCCAGTGTGTCCCCTCTGCAGTGCAACCCAGGAACACCCAGCCTGTATCTGCCTTGGTTCTAGCTACCCTACTGGGATATAACAGTTATAAATATCTCAGTACCCAATATATCTGCTCCTATGAGCACCTAAATACATAAAGCAAATATTAACAAACCTAAAGGGAGAAATTGACAGTAATACAATAATAGTAGGGCACTTTAACACCCCACTTATATCAATGGATAGATAACCCAGCAGAAAACCAATAAAGAAATATCTTTGAATAACGTTTTAACCAGATTGACTTAGATATGTACCAAACATTCCATCTAAAACAACAGAATGCACATTTTTTTCAGTATACATGGAATATCCTCCAGGATATATCACACATATTATACCACAAAGTTAGTCTTAATAACTTTAAGAAGATGAAAGTCATATCACGCATCCTTTCTGACCACAACAGTATGAAACTAGAAATCAAACACAAGGAAAAACCTGGAAAAAGGATAAAAATGTGGAGACTAAACAGCATACCACTAGACAGTCAGTATGTCAATGAAGAAATCAGAGGAATTAAAAAAAATTTCATTTGTCATTTGGAGACAAATGAAAATGAAGCCACAATGTTCCAGAATCTTTGGGACACAGAAAAAGCAGTTCTAAAATGGAAATTTATAGTGATACAAAAAAAAAAAAAAAAACAAGAAAAATTTCAAATGAATAATATAACTTTACACCTAAAGAAGTTATGTTCTTATAACTTTTCTTTAAAAAAAAAAACACAAGTCCAAGGTAAGTAGAAAGAAGGAAATAATAAAGATCAGAGAAGAAAGAAATGAAATAGAGACTAACAAAACAAAAACAATAGAAAAAACCAATGGAGGGCAAGTTTTGGATGGAGCACTGGGTGTGGTGCATAAACAGTGAATTTTGGAACACTGAAAAAAAATGAAATTAAATTTTTTAAAAAACCGATTCTTCAAAAAAAATAAACAAAATTGATAAAACTTCAACTAGACTCATCAAAAACAAAGATACAAACAAATAAAATCAGCAAGGAAAGAGAAGTAATAGGAGAGAAGATAATGGAAGAGAAGGGTCTGCTTCTCTTCTGCTTCATCTGGTCCCTTAAATTCAGCTAGATAGCTATCAAATCATTCTGAACACCTGTGAACTCAACTTGAGCGCTAAGAAAAGAATTGCTGTAATTCTACAGAAGGAAATTAACCACTTTTTGCTAGGTAGGAGTTGTGGAGCAGTGAATTGGAGGGAATATATCTGAAGATAAAAGACAGAGGGAGGGAATGTCTGGAATCCGGCACTGGAAAGTGATAGAGCAGCAGAGCACAAAATTAGGACTTTTAGAAGTCTGCTTGGGTAAGGGATGTCCCTGCCTGAAAAGTGCTCAGATGGTGAAGTGGGGGCAGAATCCTAGGTGGGGCACTGTAATCTCAGGCTCCCCAGGGTTACAGAAAGACTAGAGATGGCTCAGTGTGGTGGAGTTCCCAGGCACTGGAGCAGGGAAGCCGGGTACAATCAGCAAGCCCAGGAGTGGGCTTTCAGCTCTGTGTTGCCATGAACCATGACCTGTGGCACAATCAGGTGACTACTCTTTAAGCAGGGGTCCAACAAGCAGCAGAACCACAGGGAGACCCTCATCCTTTTCCTGGGAGGAGGGGTGTGGATGTGTGCTGCAAGGAGTCCAAAGTTCAGAGATTCAAATAGGGGTCCTGTGGCTCAGATAAAAATGTTTCATCACAGCCTGGGTAAACAGAGTAAGGACAGAAACTAGAGAGACAAAAGTGATTGACTGCTTTTTCCTAACAGTGCGTGGAAGATGGGGGCCACAATCTTTCTTCTCCAGGGTTGAAGCTTGGGATGCCGCCATTTTTATTTGCATGCTCTAAAGCAGGGTAGAAAGCCTTCAGGAAAAAAAAAGTCACCTAGAGCAATCTGGAGTAGCTTGCACTAGGCCCAGCCCCCTGGCAAGGGGAGTGCAACTCCACCCAGTCAAAGACACCTCAGAATCAGCACACTAGGCTGCTCCCCAAGAAAGCCATGTGAAACTCCAATGCTAGGGAAAAATAGTATATAGAATTTGAGGGTTTTTTTTTTTTTTTTCCCTCAGAATTCTTTAGTCCTTTGGGTAAAAATTTCATTTTTCCCCCTTTTTTTCCTTTTCAACTAGTTTCTTATTTTATTTAATTTTTAAAGACTTTTTAACTTTCATTTTACATTTATATTTTATAGATATAGTCTTCATTTTTGGTTTCCTTTCACTGTATTCATATATATATAGTTTTTCTTCCTTTAAAATTTTGGGATCTAGTGTCTTCTAACAAAAAAACCAAAATACACCCAGGACCTGGTATATTCCCCTGTCATGTCTACCTCCTTCATTATACTTTCTCTTTTTCTTTTTTCCTCTTTTTTTTTTTCCCCCTGATCTCTTCTGATTTGCCTAGTGTATTTTTCCCTAGCATTGTGGTTGATATTTTTGTATTTTATTCTCTCGTTCATCTAGTCTTATCTGGACAAAATGACAAGATGGAAAAAAATTCCCAGGAAAAAAGAATAAGAGGCAATACTAATGGACAAAGACTTAATAAATATACATATTAGTAAAATGTTAGAGGTGGAATTCAGAACAATGATTATAAATATACTAGCAAGGCTTAAAAAACAAAAAAATGCATACAATACACTAGAGAGGGCACCTGGGTGGATCAGTTACTTAAGTGACTGCCTTCAGCTCAGGTCATGATCTCAGAGTCCTGGGATGGAGTCCAACTTTGGGCTCCCTGCCTAACGGGGATTCTGCTTCTCTCTCTAACCCTCTCCCCTCTCATACTCTCCCTCATTCTCTAACTCTCAAATAAATATATAAAATATTTTAAAAAAGAGAAAAAGATTCTAGAGAAACCCTTTTTGGAATATAAAAGAACTAAAATCTAATCAGATCAAAATCAAAAAGGCTATTAATGAAATTCAATAAAAATTGGAGGCTCTTTAAAAAATTTTTTAATTTATTTTCAGCATAACGGTATTTATTGTTTTTGCACCATAACCAGTGCTCCATGCAATCCATGCTCTCTCCAATACCCACCACCTGGTTCCCCCAACATCTCACCCCCCGTCCCTTCAAACCCCTCAGATTGTTTTTCAGAGTTCATAGGCTCTCATGGTTCACCTCTCCTTCCAATTTCCCTCAACTCCCTTCTCCTCTCTAACTCCCCTTGTCCTCCATGCTATTTGTTATGCTCCACAAATGAGTGAAACCATATGCTAATTGACTCTCTCTGCTTGACTTATTTCACTCAGCATAATCTCTTTCAGTCCCATCCATGTTGCTACAAAAGTTGCATATTCATCCTTTCTGATGGAGGCATAATACTCCATAGTGTATATGGACCACATCTTCCTTATCCATTCATCCGTTGAAGGGCATCTTGGTTCTTTCCACAATTTGGCGACCATGGCCATTGCTGCTATAAACATTGGGGTACTGATGGCCCTTCTTTTCACTACATCTGTATCTTTGGGGTAAATACCCAGCAGTGCAATTGCAGGGTCATAGGGAAGCTCTATTTTTAATTTCTTGAGGAATCTCCACACTGTTCTCCAAAGTGGCTGCACCAACTTGCATTCCCACCAACAGTGTAAGAGGGTTGGTTCCCCTTTCTCCACATCCCCTCCAACACATGTTGTTTCCTGTCTTGCTACTTTGGCCATTCTAACTGGTGTAAGGTGGTATCTCAATGATGGAGACTCTTACTGCTAGGATAAATGAGGAAGAAGAGACATTATTAATTTAGAATATGAAATAATGAAGAATAAAGAAACTGAGAAAAAGAGAGATAAATGGCTATTGGATCCCAAGGGGAGGATTCAGGAAGTCAAAAATAACATAGTGTGAAACAATATTAGAAAAACTGGGGTCCCCCAATATAAAGAAAGAGAGCAGCAGAAGATACATTGAAGCAAATTATAGCTGAGAACTTCCCTAATCTGGGAAGGAAACAAGCTTTTAGAGCTAGGAGGCACAGAGAACACCCCTCAAAATCAATAGAAATAGATCAAGACCCCAAAAATATAAAAGTGAAGCTGGCAAATCTCAGAGACAAAGAGAAAATCCTGAAAGCAGCTCAGCAAAAGAGGTCCTTAACCTATAGAGATAGAAACATAAGGCTGGCAGCAGTACTATCCACAGAGATCTGGCAGGCCAGAAAGAACTGGCATGACATATTCAGGGTGCTAAATGAGAAAAACATGCAGCAAAAAATACTTTATCCAACAAGTCTGTCATTCAGAATAGACGGAGAGATAAAAAGTTTTCAGGACAAACAGAACTAAAAAAATTTGTGTTCACTAAACCAGACCTTCAAGAAAAATTAAAGGGGATCTATTAAGCAAAGAGAGATCCCAAAAGTAATTTAGAGCAGAAAGGAACAGAGACAATATGGAGAAACAGCGACATTACAGGTAATACAATGGCACTAAGTTCATATCTTTAATAGTTACTCTGTATGTAAATGGGTTAAATGCTCCAATCAAAAGACACAGTGTATCAGATTGAATAAAAAAAGCAAGACCCTTCAATATGTTGTCTATAAGAGACCCATTTTAGACACAAAGAATAAACATCAAAAGAAAGCTGGGGTAGCAATTTTCATATCAGACAAATTAGATTTTAAACCAAAGACTGCATTAAGAATGAGGAAGGATGCCATATCATAATTTAAGTGTCTATCCAATGGACTTCATAGATATATTCAGAACATTCCATCTCAAAGCAACAGAATACACATTCTTTTCTAGTGCACATGGAACATTTCCCAGAATAGATTACATACTTGGACACAAACCAGGCCTCCACATACCACAAGATTGGGATTATTACCTGCATATTTTCAGACCACAGTGCTTTGAAACTTAAACTCAATCAAAGAAAGTTTGGAAGGGACCCAAATACTTGGAGGTTAAAGAACATCCTACTAAAGAATGAATAAGTCAGTTAAGAAATTAAGGAAGAATTTTTTAAAAATCATGGAAACAAATGAAAATGAAAACACAAGAGTTCAAAATCGTTGGGATGCAGCAAAGGCAGTCCCAAGAGGGAAGTACATAACAATACAAGCTTTTCTCAAGAAACAATAAAAGTCTCAAGTATATAAACTAACCTTACACCTATAGGAGCTGGAGAAAGAACAGCAAATAAAGCCTAAACCCAGCAGGATATTAAGAATTAATAAAAATTAGAGCAGAAATCAATGATATAGAAACTAAAGAACAGTAGAACAGATCAATAAAACTAAGAGTTTGGTCTTTGAAAGAATTAATGAGATTGATAGATACCTACCCAGACTTATCAAAAACAAAAAAAGAAAGGACCCAATTTAATAAAATTATGAATGAAATAGGAGAGATCACAACCAAAACAAAGGAAATACAAAAAATTATGAAAACATATTATGAGCATCTGTATGCTAACAAATTAGGCAATCTGGAAGAAATGGATGCATTCCTAGAAAAATATAAACTACCAAAATTGAAACAGGAAGAAAAAGGCAACCTGAACAGACCCATAACCAGCAAGGAAATTGAAACACTCATCAAAAATCTCCCAAAAAACATGAGTCCAGGGCCAGTAAGCTTTCCAGGAGAATTCTACCAAACATTTCAGGAAGAATGAATAGCTACTCTTCTGAAGCTATCTCTAAAAAATAAAAAATGGAAGGAAAACTTCCAAAATCATTCTGTGAGGTTAGCATTACCTTGACCCCAAAACCAGACAAAGACCCACCGAAAAGAATTACAGACCAATATCCCTGATGAATGCAGATACAAAAATTTTCACCAAGATACTAGTCAATAGGATCAAACAGTACATTAAAAGGATTATTCACCGAGACCAAGTGGGATTTATTCCTGGGCTGCAAGGGTGGTTCCACATCCACGAATCAATCAATGTGATATAGAAGATTAATAAAAGAAAGGATAAGAATCATATGATCCTCTCAACTGATGCAAAAAAAGCATTGACAAAGTACAGCATTGTTTCTTGATTTAAACTATCTACAGTGTAGGGATAGAGGGAACATACCACAATATCATAAAAGCCATCTACAAAAAGCCCACAGTTAATATCATTCTCAATGCGGAAAAACTAAGAGCTTTTCCCCTAAGGTCAGGAACATGACTGGGGTGTCCACTCTCACCAATGTTGTAAAAGATAGTACTAGAAGTCCCAACCTCAGCAATAAGACAACAAAAAGAAATAAAAAGCATTCAAATTGGCAAGGAAGTCACACTTGCACTCTTCACAGATGACATAAATCCTAAAGACTCCACCCGAAGATTGCAAGAATTCATATAGAAATTCAATTATGTGTCAGGATACAAAAATCAATGCACAGAAATCAGTTGCACTTTTATACACTAACAATGAGACAGAAGAAAGAGAACTTAAGGAATTGATCCCACTTACAATTACACCAAAACCATAAGATACCTAGGAATAAACCTAACTGAAGAGGTAAAGGATCTGTACTCTAAAAACTATAGAACACTTATGAAAGAAATTGATGAATATAGAGATGGAAAAAGATTCCATGCTCATGGATTGGAAAAGGAAATATTTTTAAAATATGTTATCCAGAGCAATCTACACATTCAATGAAATCCTTATCAAAATACCATTGATATTTTTTACAGAGCTGGAACAAGTAATCCTAAAATTTCTATGGAACCAGAAAAGACCTCAAATAGACAAAGAAATGTTAGGGGAAAAACAAACAAACAAACAAACAAAACAAAGCTCGTGGCATCACAATTCCAGACTTCAAGCTCCATTATAAAGCTGTAATCCTCAAGACAGTATGGTACTGGCACAAATACAGACACATAGAGCAATGGAACTGAATAGACAGCCCAGAAATGGACCCTCAACTCTATGGTCAACTAAACTTCAAAAAGCAGGAAAGAATATCTAATGGAAAAAGGACAGTCTCAGTCTCTTCAATAAACAGTGTTGGGAAAATTGGACAATCACATGCAGAAGAATGAAATTGGGTTTTCTTATAGCATATACAAAAATAAACTGAAAATGGATAAAAGACCCTAAATGTTAGACAGGAATCCATGGAAATCCCAGAGGAGAACACAGGCAGCAACCTCCTCAACCACAGCAGCAGCAATATATTGCTAGACATGTCTCCAAAGGTAAGGGAAACAAAAGCCAAAATGAACTATTGGGACTTCATTGAGACAAAGAGGTTTGGGTAGCAAAGAGTCAACAAAACTAAAAGACAACCTACAGAATAGGAGAAGATATTTGCAAAAGACCTATCAGAAAAGGGCTAGTATATAAGATCTATAAAGAACTTATCTAAATCAACACCCAAAAACCAAATAATCCAGTCAAGTAATGGGCAGAAAACATGAACAGACATTTCTCAAAAGAAGACCTACAAATGGCCAACAGACACATGAAAAAATGCTCCACATCACTTGGCATCAGGGAAATACAAATCAAAACCACAATCAGATACCACCTTACACCAGTCAGAATGGCTAAAATTAACTAGACAGGAAACAACAAATGTTGGTGTGAATGGAAGCTGGTGCAGCCACTCTGGAAAACAGTATGGAGTTTCCTCATGAAGTTGAAACTAGAGCTATCCTATGACTCAGTAACTGCACTGCTAGGTACTTCCCAAAGATACAAATGTAGTGATCTGAAAGGGCACCTACACCCCAATGTTTATAGCAGCAATGTCCACAATAGCCAAACTGTGAAAGGAGGCCAGATGTCCATGGACAGATGAATAAGGAAGAAGTGGAATACACACACACACACACACACACACACACATACACACACACACACACACGTACAGAGAGAGAGAGAGAGAGAGGAATAATACTCAGCTGTCAGAAAGGATGAAGTCTTACCATTTGCATTGATATGGCTGGAACTGGAGGATATAATGTTGAGTGAAATAAGTCAATCAGAAAAAGACAGTTATCATATGGTTTCACTCATATGTAGAATATATGAAAGAGTGCCAAGGAACATAAGGAAAGGAGGGAAAACTGGGAAAAAAAATCAGAGGAGACAAACCATGAGAGACTCTTAACTCCCAAGAAACAAAGTTTAGGACCATATGAATTAGCAGGTAAATTGTACCAAATATTTAAATAGTATCGTCTGATACTATTCAAGAAAATAAAAGACGAAAAAGGAAAGCCTCTAAATACATTCTATGAGGCCAGATTTACCCTGACACCAAAATGAGACAAAGACACAATAACATTGAAAACCACAGGTCAATATGCCCGCTGAACATAGATGCAAAAATCCTTAAAATATTCACAAATCACATTGAAAAATACATTAAAAAGTTCATTCACCATAATCAGGTGGGATTTATTCTGGGATGCAAGAATGGTTCAATATTTCCAAACCAATCAGTGTGCTACTCCACATCAACAAAACAGAGGATGAAAATCATTACAACCATTTCAGATGCAGAGAAAGCATTTGACAGAGGGGAGGAGTCCAGATGGCGGAGAAGTAGCAGGCTTAGACGACATCAGGTAGCAGGAGATCAGCTAGATAGCTTATCTAACCATTGCAAACACCTACAAATCCAATGGGAAATTAAAGAGAAGAAGAGCAACAATTCTAGAAACAGAAAATCGATCACTTTCTGAAAGGGAGGACCTGCGGAGAAGTGAATCCAAAGTGATGGGAAGATAGACCGTGGGGGAGGGGCCAGCTCCCGGGAAGCAGCAGAGCAACAGAGCACAAAATCAGGACTTTTAAAAGTCTGCTCCACTGAGGGACATTGCTCCAGAGGCTAAACTGGGAGGAAGCCCAGACGGGGTCAGCATAACCCAGGTCCCACGGGGTCACAGAAAAACCAGGGGTGTCTGAGTGTTGCAGAGCTTGCAGGTATTAGAGCAGGGAAGCTGGCTACAGTGACAAAGCCAAGGAGTGAGCTCTCAACTCAGGCTTACCTTGAACCGGTCGCAGGCTGGGTGAGCTCAGAGCGAGGCAAGAGGCCACGGAGATGGAAGAGACCAGGTGCTTTTCTCCAAGGGTGAGCAATTGAGTGCTTTTCTCCAAGCGCAACCAGAGGCCAGGGAGATGGGGGCAGTTGGATGCTTTTCTCTGAGGGCAGACTGAGGAGTGGGACACCAAGCTCTCAGTTCCTCTGGGCCGGAGATTGGGAGGCTGCCATCTTTATTCCTGTTCTCCAGAACTATATGGAAAGCGCTCAGGGAACAAAAGCTCCTGAAAGCGAACCCAAGTGGATTACTTAGCCTGGCCTCTGGTAAAGGTGGTGCAATTCCACCTGGGGCAAAGACACTTGAGAATCACTACAACAGGCCCCTACCCCAGAAGATCAATGAGAAATCCAGCCAAGACCAACCTCACTCATCAAGGAAAACAGCGGAATTCCAGAGGAGAAGAAAGCAAATCTTATGTGGACAAAATGACAAGGTGGAAAAACTCACCACAAAAAAAAGTGCAAGAGGCAGTACCGAAGGCTAGGGACCTAATCAATACAGACATTGGTAATATGACAGATCTAGAGTTCAGAATGATGATTCTCAAGGTTCTAGCCAGGCTCGAAAAAGGCATAGAAGATATTAGAGAAACACTCTCTGGAGAGATAAAAGCCCTTTCTGGAGAAAAAGAACTAAAATCTAACCAAGTTGAAATAAAAAAAGCTATTAATGAGATGCAATAAAAAATGGAAGCTCTTAATGCAAGGATAAATGAGGCAGAAGAAAGAATTAGTGACATAGAAGACCAAATGACAGAGAATAAAGAAGCTGAGCAAAAGAGGGACAAATAAATACTGGACCACGAAGAGAGAATTCGAGAGATAAGTGACACCATAAGACGAAACATTACAGTAACTGGAATTCCAGAAGAAGAAGAAAGAGAGAGGGGAGCAGAAGGTATATTGGAGAGAACTATTGGAGAGAATTTCCCTAATACGGCAAAGGGAACAAACATCAAAATCCAGGAGATGCTAAGAATGCCCCTCAAAATCAATAAAAATAGGTCCACAGCTCGTCACCTGATAGTAAAATTTATAAGTCTTAGCGACAAAGAGAAAATCTTGAAAGCAGTCCAAGAAAAGAAGTCTGTAACATACAAGGGTAAAAACATTAGATTGGCAGTGGACCTATCCACAGAGACCTGGCAGGCCAGAAAGAACTGGCATGATATATTCAGAGCACTAAACAAGAAAAACATGCAGCCAAGAATACTATATCCAGCTAGGCTATCATTGAAAATAGAAGGAGAGATTAAAAGCCTCCAGGACAAATAAAAACTGAAAAAATTTGCAAACACCAAACCAGCTCTACAGGAAATATTGAAAGGGGTCCTCTGAGCAAAGAGAGACCCTAAAGGTAGTAGATCAGAAAGAAACAGAGACAATATAGAGTAACAGTCACCTGACAAGCAATACAATGGCACTAAATTCTTATCTCTCAATAGTTACCCTGAATGTTAATGGGCTAAATGCCCCTGTCAAAAGACACAGGGTATCAGAATGGATAGAAAAACAAAACCCGTCAATATGCTGCCTACAAGAAACTCATTTTAGACCCGAAGACACCTCCAAATTTAAAGTGAGGGGGTGGAAAACAATGTACCATGCTAATGGACATCAGAAGAAAGCAGGGGCGGCAATCCTTGTATCAGATCAATTGGATTTCAAGCCAAAGACTATAATAAGAGAAAGGAAGGACACTATATCATACTCAAAGGGTCTGTCCAACAAGAAGACCTAACAATTTTAAATATCTATGCCCCTTACATGGGAGCAGCCAACTATATAAACCAATTAATAACAAAATCAAAGAAATACATTGACAATAATACAATAATAATAGGGGACTTTAACACTCCCCTCACTGAAATGGACAGATCATCTAAGCAAAAGTTCAACAAGGAAATAAAGGTCTTAAATGACACACTGGACCAGATGGACATCACAGATATATTCAGAACATTCCATCCCAAAGCAACAGAATATACATTCTTCTCTAGTGCACATGGAACATTCTCCATAATAGACCACATCCTGGGTCATAAATCAGGTCTCAACTGGTATCAAAAGATTGGGTTCATTCCCTGCATATTTTCAGACCACAATGCTCTGAAGCTAGAACTCAATCACAAGAGGAAATTTGGAAAGAACCCAAATACATGGAGACTAAACAGCATCCTTCTAAAAAATGAAGGGGTCGATCAGGAAATTAAAGAAGAATTGAAAAAATTGATGGAAACAAGTGATAATAAAAACACAATGGTACAAAATCTGTGGGACACAACAAAGGCAGTCCTGAGAGGAAAATATATAGTGGTACAAGCCTTTCTCAAGAAACAAGAAAGGTCTCAAATACACAACCTAACTCTACACCTAATGGAGCTGGAGAAAGAACAACAAAGAAAGCCTAAACCAAGCAGGAGAAGAGAAATCATAAAGATCAGAGCAGAAATCAATAAAATAGAAACTAAAAAAACAAAAAACAAAAAACAATAGAACAAATCAACGAAACTAGGAGCTGGTTCTTTGAAAGAATTAATAAGATTGACAAACCCCTGGCCAGACTTATCTAAAAGAAAAAAAAAAGGACCCAAATAAATAAAATCATGAATGAAAGAGGAGAGATCATAACTAACACCAAAGAAATACAAACAATTATAAGAACATACTATGAGCAACTCTACGCCAGCAAATTTGACAATCTGGAAGAAATGGATACATTTCTAGAGACATATAAACAGCTACAACTGAACCAGGAAGAAATAGAAAACCTGAACAGACCCATAACCAGTAAGGAGATTGAAACAGTCATCAAAAATCTCCAAACAAACAAAAGTCCAGGGCCAGACAGCTTCCCAGGGGAATTTTACCAAACATTGAAAGAAGAATTAATTCCTATTCTCCTGAAACTGTTCCAAAAAATAGAAATGGAAGGAAAACTTCCAAATTCATTTTATGAGGCCAGCATCACCTTGATCCCAAAACCAGACAAGGATCCCATCAAAAAAGAGAATTACAGACCAATATCTTTGATGAACACGGATACGATAATTCTCACCAAAATACTGGCCAATAGGATCCAACAGTACATTAAAAGGATTATTCACCACGACCAAGTTGGATTTATTCCAGGGTTCCAAGGTTGGTTCAACATCCGCAAATCAATCAATGTGATATAATCCATTAATAAAAGAAAGAATAACAACCATACAATATTCTCAACAGATGCTGAAAAAGCATTTGACAAACTGCAGCATCCCTTCCTGATTAAAACTCTTCAATGTGGGGAGCGCCTGGGTGACTCAGTGGATTAATCTGCTGCCTTCGGCTCAGGTCATGATCTCATGGTCCTGGGATTGAGCCCCACATCAGGCTCTCTGCTCAGCAGGGACACTGCTTCCCCCTTTCTCTCTGCCTGACTCTCTGCCTGCTTGTGATCTCTCTCTCTGTCAAATAAATAAATAAAATCTTAAAAAAAAAAAAACTCTTCAAAGTGCAGGGATAGAGGGCACAACCCTCTATATTATCAAAGCCATCTATGAAAAACCCACTGCAAAAGTCCATTCTCAATGGAGAAAAACTGAAAGCTTTTCCGCTAAGGTCAGGAACATGGCAAGGATGTCCGTTATCACCACTGCTGTTCAACATACTACCAGAAGTCCTAGCCTCAGCAATCAGACAACAAAAAGAAATTAAATGCATCCAAATCGGCAAAGAAGAAGTCAAACTATCACTCTTTGCAGATGATGTGATACTATATGTGGAAAACCCAAAAGTCTCCACTCCAAAACTGCTAGAACTTGTACAGGAATTCAGTAATATGTCAGGATATAAAGTCAATGCACAGAAATCAGTTGCATTTCTTTACACTAACAACAAGACAGAAGAAAGAGAAATTAAGGAGTCATTCCTATTTACAATTGCACCCAAACCATAAGATACCTAGGAATAAACCGAACCAAAGAGACAAGAATCTATACTCAGAAAACTATAAAGTACTCATGAAAGAAATTGAGGAAGACATGAAGAAATAGAAAAATGTTCCATGCTCATGGATTGGAAGAACAAATATTGTGAAAATGTCTATTCTACCTAAAGCAATCTACACATTCAATGCAATCCCTATAAAAATCCCATCCATTTTTTTCAAAGAAATAGAACAAACAATCCTAAAATTTATATGGAACCAGAAAAAACCTTGAATAGCCAAAGGAATATTGAAAAAGAAAGCCAAAGTTGGTGGCATCACAATTCCAGACTTCAAGCTCTATTACAAAGCTGTCATCATCAAGACAACATGGTACCAGTGCAAAAACAGACACATAGGTCAATGGAACAGAATAGAGAGCCCAGAAATAGACCCTCAACTCTATGATCAACTAATCTTCAACAAAGCAGGAAGGAATGTCCAGTGGAAAAAAGACAGCCTCTTCAACAAATGGTGTTGGGAAAATTGGACAGCCACATGCAGAAAAATGAAATAGGACTATTTCCTTACACCACACAGAAAAATTGACTCAAAATGGATGAAGAACCTCAATGTGAGAAAGGAATCCATCAAAATCCTTGAGGAGAACACAGGCAGCAACCTCTTCGACCTCAGCCGCAGCAACATCTTCCTAGGAACATCGCCAAAGGCAAGGGAAGCAAGGGCAAAAATGAACTATTGGGATTTCATCAAGATCAAAAGCTTTTGCACAGCAAAGGAAACAGTTAACAAAACCAAAAGACAACTGACAGAATGGGAGAAGATGTTTGTGAACGACATATCAGATAAAGGGCTAGTATCCAAAATCTATAAAGAGCTAAGCAAACTCAACACCCAAAGAACAAATAATCCAATCAAGAAATGGGTAGATGACATGAACAGACATTTCTGCAAAGAAGACATCCAGATGGCCAACAGACACATGAAAAAATGCTCCATATCACTCGACATCAGGGAAATACAAATCAAAACCACAATGAGATACCACCTCACACCAGTCAGAATGGCTAAAATTAACAAGTCAAGAAATGACAGATGCTGGTGAGGATGCGGAAAGAGGGGAACCCTCCTACACTGTTGGTGGGAATGCAAGTTGGTGCAGCCACTCTGGAAAACAGTGTGGAGGTTCCTCAAAAAACTGAAAATAGAGCTACCCTATGACCCAGCGATTGCACTACTGGGTATATATCCTAAAGATACAGCTGTGGTGCTCCGAAGGGGCACGTGCACCTGAATGTTTATAGCAGCAATGTCCACAATAGCCAAACTATGGAAAGAACCTAGATGCCCCTCAACAGATGAATGGATAAAAAAGTGGTATATATACACAATGGAATACTATGCAGTCATCAAAAGAAATGAAACCTTGCCATTTGTGATGACGTGGATGGAACTAGAGGGTATTATGCTTAGCAAAATAAGTCAATTGGAGAAAGACAACTATCATATGATCTCCCTGATATGAGGAAGTGGAGATGTAATGTGGGGGGGTTGGGGGGTATGAAAAGAAAAAATGAAAGAAGATGGGATTGGGAGGGAGACAAACTATAAAAGACTCAATCTCAAAAAACAGACTGAGGGTTGCTGGGGGGAGGGGGGACAGGAGAGGGTGGTAAGGATATGGACATTGGGGAGGGTATGTGCTATGATGAGTGCTGTGATATGTGTAAACCTGGGATTCACATACCTGTACCCCTGGGGATAAAAATACATTATATGTTTATTAAAAATAAATTAATTAATTAATTTAAAAAAAGAAAGCATTTGACAAAATTCAACATTCACTCATGATTAAAACTCTCAATAGAATGGGTTTAAAGGGAACATATGTCAACACAGTAAAGGTCATATATGAAAAACCCACAGCTAATATCATACACAATGTTAAAAAACTGACAGTCTTTCCCTTAGGATCAGGAAAAAGACAAGGATGTCCTGTCTTGCACTTTTATTTAACATAGTACTAGAAGTCCAAGCTACAAAAAGCAGACCTGAAAAAAAAAAAAAAAAAAGGATCCAAATTGATAAGAAAATAATTACACGCTATTTACAGGTTTGATACCATACATAGAAAGCCCCAAAGATACCACCAAAAAACTACTAGAACTGATAAATAAATTTAGTAAAACACTGTATGATACAAAATTAATACCCAGAGAGGCACTTGGGTGGCGTTGTTGGTTAAGTGACTACCTCTAGTTCAAGTCATGATCTGGGGTCCTGGGATGGAGCCCTGCATGGGGCTCCCTGCTCAACAAGGAGTCTGCTTCTTCCTCTGTCTCTGCCACTACCCCCAACCTTGTGCTCTCTCTCTAAATAAATAAATAAATAAATAAATAAATAATCGTTCAAGACTTAATACACAGGGGGCGCCTGGGTGGCTCAGTGGGTTAAGCCTTTGCCTTCAGTTCAGTTCATGATCTCAGGGTCATGGGATTGAGCCCTGCATCAGGCTCTCTGCTCAGCGGGGAGCCTGCTTCCCTTCCTCTCTCTCTGCCTGCCTCTGCCTACTTTTGATCTCTGTCTGTCAAATAAATAAATAAAATCTTAAAAAAAAAAAGACTTCATACACAGAAATCAGTTGCATTTTTATACACTAATAATAAAGCAGCAGAAAGAGAAATTAAGAAATCAATTCCATTTATAATTCACCAGAAACAATAGGAATAAAATTAATAAGGAGGTAAAAGGCACATACTCAGAAAACTATAAAACATTGATAAGAGAAGCTGAAGACAGCACAAATGAAAATATATTCCATACTTATGGATTGAAATAATTGATATTGTTAAAATGTCAATACTACCCAAAGCAATCTACAGATTCAATGATATATCTATCAACATGCCATCAGCATTTTTCACATAACTGGAACAAATAATACTAAAATTTGTACGGAACCACAAAAGATCATGAACCACTAAAGTCCTGAGAAAGAAGAACAAAGCTGGAGGTATCACAATCCCATATTCAAGATACATTACAAAGCTATAGTAATCAAAACAGTATGGTAGTGGCACAAAAATCAACACATAATCAGCACAAAAATCAACACATAAGATTAACAAAACAAAATAGAGCCCAGAAATAAATCCACATTTGTATGGTTAATTATTTCACAACAAAAGAGACAAGAATATACTATTGAGAAAAGATAGTCATTTTTTTAAAGATGTAGATATTTTTATTTTTTGAAGTTTTTATTAAATTCCAGTTAGTTAACATACTGTATAATATTAGTTTCATGTATACAATATAGTAATTCAACACTTCCTTACAACACCCAGTGATCCTCAGAGCAAGTGCCCTCTTTAATCTCCATCACTTATTTTACCCATCCCCCTAGTTGCCTCCCCTCTGGTAACTATCAGTTTGTTCTCTATAGTTAAGATATACCACATCTTCCTTATCCATTCATCAGTTGATAGACACGAGTGTTGTTTCCATAATTTGGCTATTGTAGATAATGCTGCTATAAACATTGACGTGCATGTATTCCTTTGAATTAGTACTTTTGTATTCTTTGGGTAAATACTTAGCAGGGCAATTGCTGGATTGTAAGTTAATTCTATTTTTACCTTTTTGAGGAAATTTCATACTGTTTTCCAGAGCAGCTGCAGACAGTCTTTTTGAAAGTGTCCTCAGAAAACTGGACAGCTACATGCAAAAGAGTAGAACTGTAACACTTTCCTACACTTTATACAAAAATAAATTTCAGGGGCGCCTGGGTGGCTCAGTGGGTTAAGCCGCTGCCTTTGGCTCAGGTCATGATCTCAGGGTCCTGGGATCGAGTCCCGCATTGGGCTCTCTGCTCAGTGGGGAGCCTGCTTCCCTCTCTGTCTCTCTGCCTGCCTCTCCGACTACTTGTGATTTCTCTCTGTCAAATAAATAAATAGAATCTTTAAAAAAAAATAAATTTCAAAATGAATTAAAGACCTAAAGGTGAAACATGAAACCATAAAACACCTAGAAGAAAAGATAGGCAGTGATTTTTTTAATATTGGGTATAGCAGCATTTTTCTACATATATCTCCTCAGGAAAGGGAAACACCAAAATAAAAAGCAATTTGCATTTGCACAAGTGAAACAAATCAGAAAGAGAAAGACAAATACCATATGATTTCACTTATATGTAAAATCTAAAACTCAAAGGAAATGAATTAACAAATAAACAAAATATAAAATCAGACAACAAACTGATGGTTGCCAGAGGGAAATGAGGGAGGAGAATGGGCAAAATGGGTGGAGGCGAGTGGGAGATACAGTCCTCTAGTTATAGAATGTGTAAGACAGGAGGATAACAGTTATAGGCGAGGCAAATAGTCCGTTGTACTATAATAGCATTATATAGTGACAGTAGCTACACTTGCGATGAATATAGTGTAATGCATTGACTTGTCAAGTCACTGTGTTGTACACCTGCAACTAATGTAACATTGTGTGTCAATTATATTTTAATAAAAAATAAACAAAATAAGGGAGACATAGAACATTATTAATAGGTGATTCTGGGACTCAGTTCCACTGTGTGTGTGGGAAGGTCCCCCACACCAACAACATTTATCCATGACACCAGCTGAGAGTTCTATAATTTATCTCAAATCTGACACTATCTGGAGACAGTGTCAAATTCCACAGGTTAAGGGCTAGTCCCACACGAGTGCCCCCGACCTCAACTTGAGACACCAGTCACAAGCCCAGGTACTTCTGACCAACTGGCTATACATAGGGGGTTTCAATGGCCCTCTCTTTGGGATTCATTAATTTGCCTGGATGACTCACAGAACTCAGAGAAACACCTAAATTTACTAGTTTATTAAAGGATATGAGAAAAGATACAGACGAAAAGAGCCAAATAAAGAGCTTCATAGGATAAGATACTCGGAAAAGGGTATGGAGCTTCCGTGGGCTCTCTGGGCACACCATTCTCTCCATACTTCTACTTGTTCACTAACCTGGAAACTTTCTGAATCCTCTATTATTGACATATTACGGAGGCTTCCTTACATAAGCATGATCAATTATTAACTTCATTTAGAATCCTTTTCCCCTTCTCTGATGGATGGGGGTGGCCTGAAAATTCTAAGCTTCTAGCCATGATGTGGCTTTTCTGTTATAAGCCTCTAACCAGGAGGTCACCTAGAGTCACCTAGACAAAACAAAAGATGCTTCAGTGCTCTTACCACTTTGAAAATGGCAAGGGTTTTAGGAGCTCTGTGCTGGGAACTAGAGGCAGAGACAACATATGTATCTTTTTTCACAATAATTTATTTCAATCCCAAATTAAGCATTGGAATGTTTCATGGTGTCATTTATTTCTCTAATTTTGTTTTAATGGATTTTAAGCTGTTTGTTCCAGAAAACTGAATCCAGTTTTCAGATTGTTTCCAATCTGAAAACTGTTCCAGATTTTTTTACCAATCTGTAAAAAAATTGAATCAGTAATAAGAAAAAATCCCAAGAAACAAAGTTTAGGACCATATGAATTAGCAGGTAAATTGTACCAAATATTTAAAGAAGAGTTAGTAACTATTCTTCTGATACCATTCAAGATAATAAAAGAGGAAGAAGGAAAGCCTCTAAGTACATTCTATGAGGCCAGGTTTACCCTGATACCAAAATGAGACAAAGACACAATAACATCAAAACCACAGGCCAATATGCCCGCTGAACATAGATGCAAAAATCCTCAACAAAATATTCGCAAATCACATTCTCCCCTCCTGTTCCTTCTTTTCTATCAGTCTGTCTTCTAGATGACAAATTTGTTGTTCTGCCTTGCTTACCCTAGCTGTCAAGAGTATTTAGATTAGATTGGATCTCACTGATAGCCTTTTTAAGTTCTGCCAGATCAGGTCTCATTTCTGCCCTTAGAGAATCGATGTAGCCTTTAATGGTTTTCTCCACCCTAGCTATTGTCTTCGTAACTGTTACCCTGAAGCCTATTTCCGACATCTTGCTTATATCCATATCCATTAGTTCTGTGGCAGAGGTCAAGAGTCTCTGAATTTTTCCTGTGTTGAGAGTTCCTCCTCTTAGTCATTCTGTTGAGGGGTGGTTGAGGGAATGTACAGAATCCAAGTTATTGACCACAACCCAAACAAGATGCACCTGTTTTATAGGTACCTTAGGGTTGTCGGCCTCTTGTTCTTCCGGCCTGTCTTCTGGGGGAGAGGCCTGCTACACTGTTGGGCAGAATTGCCCTGACCCTTGTTGGGGGTATGGGCCCAGTGAAAACCATTTGAGGGGGTTTTTATCCTCTGGTGGCTTTCCTCATCTCTTCAGAGAGTCAGAGCAAAAGTGACTGTACCCAAACCTCCATCTCAGAAGAGAGAGATCTCTGTCTGTTGTTCAGTGAGCTCGCCAGGACATACGGACTTCATTTTTGTCTGTACAAAAACCACAGCATCCTGGGTTGTGTGCCCCACAGCAAAACTCCCAGCCCTCGCTTCCAGGTCTAGGCATGTCTCTGCCCTTTGTGCTTCTCAAACCACAAGCTACCCCCGGTTTGCACAGGCACCCTCCACAGCTTCAGGTTTCAAAGTGTAAAATGAACTATGGAACAATTGAGCCACCCAGGTGCCCCCTATGTAACAACTAAAACAATTTGAACACTGAATGGATATTTAGTAATATTAAGTAATTATTTATATTAAGTTTTGGGTAGTATAATCATGTGATTAGTTTAAAAAGCAGATTATTTCTTAGGGACATAGACTAAATTATATGTTAATGAAATTACACAAAACTTAGGATTTGCCTAAAATAATGCAGAGGAAAGGAAGAATTGGCTTCAGAACAAATGAAGCAATATCAGAAAACAGATACTGTTTAAGCTGAATGATGATTATACAAGTATCCAATATTTTATGTATTTTTGTATATAATTGAAACCTTTCTTTGGTCTTCCCTTACATCTCCAGCAAATAGCTTCTATCCCACATTTCCATCATAACAAATGATTGAATAAGTTATCCAGACTAAGACCACCATTCCCGTACCTTTGGTCTCCCTTCAATCTTTCACCAACTAGCATTCACCCTTACTACCACATTTGAACTGTACTTTCTAATCTTAGCAAAGAGGTTATATAATTAAATTCAGTGGCTCCTTCTTAATTAGTCCTTATTATGTTTAACTTTTATTCTCATCCACTCCTTTTATTCATTCCCTTCTTTGCAACATTTTCCACTGTTGGTTCTGTGACATTCTATTCTCCTGGCTTTTCTTCTATGACTCAGGCTGTCCTACCATAACTATCTGTTGACTCCTGGCCCAGATGAGGCCCTTTCTCTGCACTCTCTATCAATAATGGAGAACTTTTAAAACACAGACTTTCACCCTTACCATCAGTCTTTGAAATCAGAATCTCACTTCCAGGCATTAAAATACTCTGTCCTAATCGTGATTAAAATGTTTTTCTAATCCTCCTCATTTGTCCCTCTTTTCCAAAGGGCTGTTCAGGTCCTACTTATTTTTTAAGTCTTTCCTCTTACAGGAATTCTTCCCTTCTCTAAACTAAATGTAGCCTTTATGTTTTGTGCTTGTAACAGAATATACTTCCTCTATTAATAAGACTCATCATGCATTGTTTGCTTATTAAATTGTCATTTTTTTCTCCAAAAGACTAAATTGTCTAAGAGCAGAAATCTTCTACCTCTCATTTCTTGTTTGAGTCACTATTTGTTGGCCTGAAATGGCTTTTCTCATGTGTGTGTTTCATGCTTTGTTCCAGTATCAATGGTATGTGATTTTTACTTGCACCCAAAACTCCTGGCTTAAACCCAGTGAGAGCTTCAAAGAAAAATCACAAATTTATTTAAAAAATAAATTAGGACAATTTTCAAATTGTAGGCATGCTTATGTAAATTAGTGGATATTAAAGTCAGTTTGGAATATATTTAATGAAATAGAATAGAAAAGAAAATATCAAGGTGTATTGCACAAAGTAAAAGTAAGCATTTATTGTTATTTTTAAATTGAGTACATACGTGTATGTATATGTGTGTGGTATCTGCATGGGTGTGTGTTTTGGGTTAAGATGTAAAACATATCTTTTGGCTTTTGCAAATTTCAAAACAGTGTGAAAGCCATCCACTTAGGATATATGCAATAGGACAATAAGGCAAGAATGATTTCTTAGCAGCAGGATTCCCCCCAGGAATTACAAATAACCTCTGCAGAAGCAGGCAATCCCTTCTGGATATGGATTTTAATAAGAGCAACAGTGTCTAAAGTAACCAAGTGGAAATAGGTGGCACCCCTGCTTAAAACTCACGAAGGGATATTTGGCATGCAATCTCCTTAAAAGCACTTTGACTCTAAAGAGATGCATCTTTTACTTGAGGCCAGAGTAATCAGAGAGGAGATACCATTCACTAAACTTTGCCAAAATGCCAGAGAAGATTTCTATCTTGCATACATTTTCAGAAGTTTTCCAGAAAGGAATTGATGTACTGCTAAGATTTTCAAGTGTGTCAAATTTATCTACCCCATTTATTACCACATCCTAGTCTCTACCTGTAATTCAATCCTCATTCCTTTCTTTTCCAAGCCCTATTTCTATGTACAACCTATTGATCCTTAGCTTATCTCTACCCCAGTCCTGTAATCTTTTGCCACTCTGACTTTCAATTCTGACATCATTCTTTCCCTGTTTGGATATAATGATTTTAGATTCCTCTTACTGGGGTCCCAGTCAAACATAAAGTGACATTGAATGACAGGTGGAGAGAAAGGACAGAAAGTTAAGTGCCTTGACTATAGTGACTCTTAATTATTTTTAAAAACACAAACATGGGGGCAAGGGAGGATGAAATGGCTGAAGGAGATTAAGAGGTACATGCTTGTACTTATAAAAGAAGTAAGTCATGGAGATGAGAAGTGCCACACAGGGATATAGTTAATAATACTGTAATAACTTTGTATAGTAACAAATGGTAACTACACTTATCATGGTGAGCCTTGTGTAATGAATATAAATGTTCATTCACTATGTTGTACATCTGAAACCAATATAATATTGTATGTCAACTATACTTCAATGATAATAATTTTGAAAAAGAATGCAAAAGAATTACAAGTGAAACTTAACTGCAAGTTACTCTTACAGTTACGAAGGTGTGACGGGGTAGGGGAAGACTGACAGAGTTGGGGGACAGATGATAGTGTGTGGTTTCAAGTTTTTCTTTAGGTTGTGTTTATTAAGCCGATGTGTCTTTCTTACCTGGCCCACTGAAACAAGCATTTTGTTGAAAAGTGAAAGTGCTGATTGATAAAGACACACTTTGATGTTATCTGTCCAAGAAAAAAGTTGTCCCCCTGCTAAGAAATGGGTCAAATATGTAGTACAACTTATGACTTGAGACAATAGCTGGCAATGACCTGTTTAAAATGGCCCCTTGTTACCTCCTTGGGGTTCTGCTTCAGACCTCTACTTGATACCATTTCAACACTTTCCATTGGCCCAAGGGCCAGAAGAACATGAGCTGAATGTTCTTGTGAGAAGTTATTTGTTTTGTTTTTGTTTTGTTAGCTAAATATGGGGCGCAATTTAACCTCACCTTATTCACACATTTAATAAATACCTTACACAGAAACCAAATTGTCAATGTTTTGAGAACTTCTAATTCAGAAATCAAGGTCAGCATGACATGTTTTATAACCAAAAGTTATAAAACCCATGAAAGAGGCAAAAATTGTTTTTAGGTGAATCAATTAAAACGAAATAGAGTAGCACACATTCTATATATTTCCATAGTATAGATCTTCATGATATGTACTTGAAATCTATAAGTTTATTTTGCTAAAGTAAAAGTTATATTAAAAATATATCCATGATGAAATCACTATTTTCTTTTGCAAAAAATTGTGATTTTCTTGCCATCACATGTTATTTATAAATAGTTCTTTATAGAGTCATTAGATGCTTTTGCTTTGCTGGCTTCTGACCCTGAAAAACTTGCTGGTATTAAAACAAATTTACAGTTCTGTTTTATTACTGAAATGAGTTTCTACTAAAGTGCTTTTCCTCTTTCAAGATTCTGACTGTCACTCTCAATTTCCTTTGAGCATAGCAAACATTCTTCTCATATTATATATTGACTCCTAGCCAAAGACATAACAAGAGAGAGTAAAATCACAAAGGATGGATGACACAAAGAATTAGTTCAGCATTTCAAGAAAGAGAAACACATCTGACACACTGTGTAATCACTGTCACTGAGGGTACTAAATAATCTTTACTTTGTATCCTTAATGACATATTTGATTTATGCTTCCGATTTTGTGTGAGCCCTATGAATAATTTCCATCACAGACATTATCATCTTTTAAAATTAAGCTTGTGAATGTAAACATTAGTATTTTAATTAATATCTTATAAAGAATGTATTTATGTATATAACATGGTATTGGGCTTTCTTGTGGAAGTTTTAGTCTCTAAAATTTCTGAGCATTTCAGACATATAAGTGACAATTATAAATGTGGGTTATATGTCAATTTATGGGTTGAAAAGTATCTTATTTGTCCTTCGTAACAGATAGAAGCAATATTGTTAACTCTTGTGGACGTTCATTGCAAAAGGTTCTAATGGAGGGTCTAAATTGGGGATCACGAAAGCATGGACTCAGGCAAAGCAATTTCTGCTTGGTGATTTACTCATCTGTAAATAGTGAGGATTGGGCTAGTTGACATTTGGGGTTTCTTCCAGCTCTAAAAGCTGTGATACTGAGTCAAATGTTTTTCCTCATTAGCAATCAAAAGAAATGTGTTGTGTTCATATTCTTCTTGACTAATAGTTAATGGTAAAACAGAGGTACTTATTTTACAATTGACTGAAGAGGACACAGCAGAGAGCCTCACCAAAATAACTGTAGAATTCTCATGAAAATCAGAGAAACACTGTACATTTGTGACATTTTATACATGATGATTGTTTTCTATTCCTTTATGCATATGCAGAATCTATAATGTGGAATTTAACTTGAATACGTTTTGTTGCCACTTTGATGCCTGTCTACATGACTATCTATGTGACATTGTATGGGGTACTCAGACATTGTAACCCGCTCAGACATTGTACAGGTTACTCTCTGCATTGCAGCAAATAATATAATTCCCAAGCAAAAATACCTTACCTTCTTATATATTGGAAGTTCTTTAAAAAAAAAAAAAAAGTTCTTATTAGAGTCTTTGCAACACCACTGCAGTCAAAAATGACTGTTTCTGTCTTTTCCAATGTATAGAATGACTAGCTCTTTGATAAGACTGAACTTAGAAATTCCATTGAAGTTTCATCTGACATGTTGCTGAAAATGATGCCAGGATTTTTCTGTGTTGTTTGGAAAAATGCTATACTATATTTCAACAATATAAGATATTGTCAACTTAGGTAGATACTTAATATGTGGGTACTATTGATACATAAAACATTGTCAAACAGTGACAACTTAACACACTCCTGCTCTATTTCCATTTAGTACAGGGCACAAAATTTTGTTATTTAATAAGAAATCATAGTGTGATTTTTTGAAAACATTTTAAATGTCAAACTCAATCAATAGTACACAAAATTCAATTTTTTCACTTCAGTGATGACAATATGAACACTAATTGACTAAATGTGTGTATGTACTGACTCTGATAACCTTGCCATTATAGCACTTAACTGATAGTAACTGTTCAATATATCCTGACTTCAGAAATGCTCAAATATCAGTATCTTAAATCAACAAGTTGTGGTCTATATTTATAAAATATTCCTGCGTAATACTAATTTGAATAAAACAAAACCCACAAATTCAATATCTACTTACTGTAACATAGTAACTTTTAATATTGCATATGACATTTCAAATCTTGGCCAGAGCAAAAATTCTACCCCACATTCCAGGTAACTCTTTTTATATGCAATTGGATATACCTACTCAGAAGTTACACAATACCTCATATTTAAAGGATCCCAAAGTTGGGACACCTGGGTGGCTCAGTTAAGCCCCAAATCTTGATTTAGGCTCAGATCATGATCTTGAGGTTCTAGGATCCAACCTAGGATAGGGCTCTATAGCAAAATGCCTGCTTGAGATTTTCTTTTTGTCACTCTCCCTCTGCCCTTCCTCCATGTACATTCTTTATCTCAAATAAACAAAAAAACCTTAAAAAAAAATAAAGGGTCCCAAGTGAACTTCCTTCTCTTCAAATCACTTCTCTTCAAGTGATTCGCAGAATTGCTTCTGTTAGAAACTTCAGAAACAGCTCTATAAACTTTCATCTTTACTCTCAACATTGGAGATTCTATCTCCAAATGAATCTTTATAACTCCAGCTTTCAGCATTATACACAAAGTCATTGTATTAATTCATTTTATGTGAAGGCTTATGGGATTGCTGTATTATTCCATTTTAAGGCATATTTTCCACATTTTGATGTTTTTGAAATGCGTGCATTTAATAAAGATTTTCCCCCTTCATCCAAGAAGATGTAATTAAAATAAAAGCATGTTTTACAAAAGTCTTAGAACTGAATAATCAGGATTGTGATAGTTGGATTTTATATGTCAATTTAACTGGGCCAAGAGATGCCCAGATAGCGGGTAAAACATTATTCCTGTAGTGTCTGTAAAGGTGTTTCTAGAAGAAATTAGCATTTTCATTAGTGAATGAAGTAGAGCAGGTGGCCCTCTCCAGTTATTGTGGGTTTCATCCAATCCATTAAGGATGAGGGGGCGGGGGGAAGATGGAAGAAAAGTGAATTTACACTCTCTGTGAGATGAGACACCCATCTTTTTTTTAGACAAAACTGAAAAAAATGGTTTAACTTCAGTAAGTATGTATGTGTTGAACAAAATCACAGCTAATAACATAAATACTATTAAATTTTTTTTTCAGTTTGCATCTTATCGTGGAACAATATTTTTTATCTTGTTTCATATCCTTAGACGTAAATTTTATCATTTCTGATTATATCACCATTCCTGCTTTTTTATTGTTTATATGGACTAGGTATCCCTTTACCCATCCCACTAATTTTAACATTTAAAACTAAATGCCACTTTGTATTAAATGTGTGTGTGTGTGTGCTTGTGTACATTTGTTTGAACCTGAAATTGGCACTTTTCTTTTGAACCCAGAGTAACAACGCTTTGTTTTCACATTGTTTATAAAAATACTGGTACATGATTTTATTCTTCCCTTTTTTGTTATTTTCCAGTTCACTGATAACTTTTTAATCAGAAACTAATGGCTTTAATATTTCAAGAACAGGATACCTACTGTTTCCTGCACTGCAAAGCACTGTTTTCTCAACAGTGCAGAACTCTCCCCAGTCTTCTTTTTTCCCCCCAATAATATTAGATCTTTAGAATATTTTATTCTACCTTCTCTTTTCCTTTGCCCCACTCCCAGCTAAGAGCTCTGGAACACCTTTACTTTCTTCCTTCCCACCCATATTCTCCACATACTCAGGTCTTTCTGAGGCAATTTAGTATCTAATAGAAATTTTCTCAACTATTTAAATAGCTCTTAACTGGCATTAATATTCCATACTCCAGGTGAGTTTATTATTATCTGAAAATTACTTATGTCACCAAAATCATTTCACAAGATAATTTACTTTTTCTTTATCTTCTCCCACTTTGCTACCTCTACTTATTCGTTTATTTACATAGTCATTTCACAGATGTTTTCTGTATGTGAAAATGTGAATTATCATAGTCTCAGATTCTTTGCACAGCTTTAATGTCTTTCTCATAGAAAGGATGAATGATACTTTGGCTGAGTAACAGACTTCTGGGTCCTTTTGTCTTAGCAGACTTCTGATTTATTCTGCTAGTTTAGATTCTGGCATTGCAAATGACATGCCCAGCACAATTAGATATTTTTCTCCTTGCAAAAGCTTGGTTTTTAAATTTTGAAATATATAAATTTCTCTTCATCCTTTGAATTCATGCCCAGATGTCCAATTCATGTAACAGGCTATAATTTTTTTTTTTTAAATCACCCAGAATGGAAATTGGTGAAACTATTAAATTTTGCACTCAGATTTTTTTTTCAGTTTAGGGAACATTTTCCCCTTCTAATTGTTTAAATTATTGTCCCTTCTTTTTCCTTTTCAATCTGGATCACCTGTTTTACTCATATTGACTCTCCTATAGTGATCTCCCATGTACTTTATCTTTTTATTTATGATTTCTTTCTCTTCACCTTTCAACGCTCTGCTAGGAGCTATGTGTTGCACATAAACTTTTCACAAGTGGTTATCTCCTATGATTTACTAAATGTTATATTTTAAAAATCATGATTTTGAAGCCCAGACTGTCTTATTTTGTGTTATATTTGACTCTTCTTATGTGATCTTATTTTTTTTATATTTGTGTTCATCTCCTCCTTATGACAGATTTTATTTGATTGCTCTTATATACCAATTATTCAGTGTGGATCTCCTCATTTTGAAAAACGGATCTGTTTAGATGATTTTTTTCTCTGAGTGCCAGTTGAATTTATATCTGAGAGCAGAGATATCCTTGATAAATAAAATAATGCAATAGAAAAAGACAACATGCTCTCTAATCTTGTGTACTGTTATTCTATCTGAAGCTGTCTGGTTTTAAGTGTAACACCCTCCCATGCTTAAAAGGTGGGGAAGACTCATTCCACTGCTCATTTCCCACTAGCCATTTATGCCTCGGGGACAATCGGCACTCACCTCTGGGCCATTACCAAACAACTTCTCTTCCTTCCCCCCCACACATAGATCCAAAGGAGAAGAACTTCTGATGGTTAAAGTTTAGACTTCGCATCTGTCTCCAATCAGGTTTTGAAAACACAGGCGAATAATCCCTGAACCTGTTCAACAGAGAAAAGGGAGCTCATCGAAACACAGAAACCAGAAGTTCTAACTCCTGGGCTCATGAGAGGCAAGTTGTTTGTCATTGAAGGTAGAAGGAAAGGATTCCTGTTCAGATTGCTAGTCCAGTTATTAATAACCAGAAAATAAAAAACCCAAAGTCCAAGATAATATTATTCTTTAAAAAACATTGTAGGCTTCTTATGTATCAAATTGTAATCCACACCATTAGAAAAAAATCACACCCATGTTCCTTTCTGAGACCTGTTCCTCTGTATCTGAGTTGGGTGTGTGGCTGCTGTGAGGAAATGTCTTAAGATTCTTCAGAATCACAGTAAGGTATGTCCTAAATATAATAAGTGGCCTTATTGTTTACCTGGAGGCTCAAACTTAAATCTTTCTGAGGACCTAGCAAAGGCTACTGTAGGTATACCTGATATTTTGATCTTTGCCCTGAGGGTATTTCTCTTTGAGAGCATTTGTGTTTGAAAAACTGTTCTGGCCCTTCTGTATCTCCTCTAAGGTCTGTTTAGTTTATTCATTTATTCTTTTATTTGAGAGAGGAAGAGAGCATGTTGGGTAAGAGAGGGGCAGACAGTGAGGGAGAAAGAATCCCATGCAGGCTCTGAACACAGCTTGGAGTCTGACAATGGGCTGCATCTCACCACCCTGGGACCATGAGCTGAGCTGAAAATCAGGTGTCTGATGCTTAACCAACTGCGCTACCCAGGCAACCTTAAGTTCTGTTTTGAAAACTACATATTTCGTCTTTATTCCACCTGGCTCTCTTCATATTCCATTACAGAGAGTTGGCAATTTTAGCATTCTATCTAGAAATCTTCATCAAGAGCCAGAGATCACCAGATCATATTTTCTCTTTCCTATGGTACTGCATGCAGGAGTCTCACTGTTCTGCCAGTACGTAGGTTCTCTCTGGGCTAAAATAACAGTTTTCTCACTATCCTTCAAATTTGCACCAATCTCCTTTTCAAGGCCCTTCTAGATTTCTCTAATTAACATCTTGTGGATCTTTCAGATTTTTCTGTCACTGATCCCCAAACTAATGCCACCTATGTTTTGTGTTCTAGCACTTTATGACAGCATCCCAAATTCTGTTCCAGTTATCTATTGCTCTAGAAAAATTTTTCCAAACTTAGTTACTTAAATCAGAAGCAAATTTTTTTTTTTTTTTTTTTGTTAATCTCCCAAATCTGCAGCTTGGGCGAACTCAGTGAAGAGGACTTGCCTCAAGTGCAAGTGAAATGGGCAGGCCAGAACAATGTGGGGCTTCCTGGAATTCTCTTTCATCATGTGGTTTCAGGGCCTCTCCATGAGGCCTCGCCACATGCTCTTTCTATCTTGCCATTTAGAGTGCTTTAACTCCCTCCATGGCTTTTCATGGCTCCAAGAACAAGGACTCTAAGGGACCAAGCAGAATGCTATAAGTACATTTAAGAAGTACTCTTTGTGACACAGGGCCAGCTCTAATTCAGTGAGATAATGGGACTCGACAGGGGCATAAACCCAGAGACAAAGATTATTAGAAGAGAGGGTCAACTTATAGGCTGAACATAACAATCAGCTTTCTGCTTGTACACCCCACCCATGTCTTTAATTTAGCAGTTATTAACATAGTATTGTACACATTCATTACTTTAATTCTTCTTTTATGTTAACAACCTTTAAAAAGACTAAGCCTTTTTTTTAAGTGACTTTTAAGTGACTATAGTCATAGTTTACTTTTATTTTTCAGGTATAATTATTTAGTGTCACTTTCAAAAGGGTCTCATTTTGATGATGAAATATTTTGTCACTCTTCTCAGTATTATTATATCTCTAGCAATTCAAGCAGTATCTGGGACATAGTAAGTTGGTTTAAAAAAAAAAGTCTGTTGAAATACTCATTTTATCAATCATTAGGTCTGTAATAGAGAATGACATCTGAAATGAAAAGTAGTACATTATAATTGCCGCATTAAAGCAATAGAGTTTGTGCTTTTTTGTGAAGGAATTACTCTAATGTCCTTTTTGAGGTTACTAATTGCTCAATTTTAAAAGTCACATCAATCTGCATATCTGATGAGTAGGGTCACAATTTTCTAAAATAGTGAGCTCTTCACTTACAGCATTCAGAAAGCATTGACTTTAAAGTTTCCTAAAATAAATGCACATGAAAATTTTCTATTTTTCAAATGACGTCCTCAAGTCACTTACTTTTTTTTTTCCCTATTGATCTTTGTTAGAACTTCCTTGCATTTTTTTCCCTTTAGAGAACATAGGATTGAATGCAAGAGTCAAAAATTTCCAATAACATATTCTCTGTTGCCTTTTGATACACCCATAAAAAATGATCTTTTAAAAATAAATACTTCACAAATAGAACAGAAATGTTTTGATCTATTTTTTGATGACGTTTACATTTTCTTCTACATTCCTTGCATAAAAAGGCGAGGGGGTAAGCTTCAAAGGACAAAGAGAAGAACAAGGTCACCTTTAGGATCTTATACCATCTATATCTCCAGTACCAGGAGTTCCTAGTTTATATTTGGCTTCCAAATATACACAGGCATATAAATTTTAATGTATTTTCTAGTTACAATTCTTTCTATAGTGTCTTGGAAGTAGTCACTAACCAATGAGTATTTGTTAACCATTGTTAAATCATCTGCCATCATTTTACCAAGGCTCTAAAATGAAATTTGTTTATCAATTCCTCATATTCTCAGTGTGCCCCAATTATCCATCAATACCAGCAATGATATTTATTTGCCGACAGTGCTATTATGTACAAACAAAAATTCCAACAGCTGAAGTTTATAATGTAAACCATTAAATAAGGTCTAGTTGATTTATTAATGTTTAACATGGTTAGACTTCAGGATGATTTAAAAAATTAAAACCACTCTCTTGCCTTTGTAGCAATATTTTTTAAATGTTTCATAGCACACTATCTGCCATAGTTCAATGTTAGTAAGACCTCACTGCTGACACTATCACTTCCCTAACTATAGAAGTAATACAACAAAAGCAGCAATTCAAGATTCAGATTAAAAGAATCAGTGTTTCGTTTCCAGTTAGAATATAGAAAATTGCCAAATAGGATTGCTTTTACTGTAAGAACCAGAAACATAATATTTTTGCAAACATAATCTTATTAAAGTCATTGATGAGAATGATGTACAGAAAAGAGTGGAACTTTTGTTTCTGGAGTTAAATCCTTGTCTGGATATTAGCACTTAAGAAGGTTAAAAGATTTTGCTGTAACAAAGAAAAATGAGCTGATTTTAAAAAATAGTGGATCTAGATAGTATTATGCTAAGTGAAATAAGTGTCAGAGAAAGACAAATATCATGTGATTTCACTCATATGTGGAATTTAAGAAAAAAAAAATGATCATAAGGGAAAAAAGAGACAGGCAAACTAAGAAACAGACTCTTAACTACAGAGAACAAACTGATGATTACCAGACATTAGAGGGTGCAGGGATGGGATTAAATAGGTGATCAAGATTAGGAGTGCATCTGTGATGCACACCAGGTATTGTATGGAAGTGCTGAATCACTATATTGTACACCTGAAGCTAATATTACACTCTGTGTTAACTAACTGGAATTTAAATAAAAACTTAAAAAAAATTTGTGTGTGTGGATTGACATGATAAATTAAAGTTGAAGAAGCCTTTAACACAAAACTTCTTCTCCTCCATGAATAATTTTCTCCCATAGGATTTTTTTTTTTTTTTTGAGAGGTCAAGAACATCAAGAATGTGGGAAAATGAGACTTGGACTGAAAAAGAGCAAAATATTTTTTTTGTCTTACAATGCTAAGGATCCAAAACAATACCAAGAGAAAGGTCCTAATCCAATCCAAAAGACATTTAATATTAGAGGTGACCCAAAATAAGTAAGGGTGCAACCCAAACCCAACACAGGTCAACACTAATCGGATCAGAGATCATCCCTTACCCTGGAATGTCTGACGGTTAAAATAGTACTTTCTCACAGAAAAAGCAGTATGCATTTCCATCTCTAATAATATCTTATGCACAGTATTTGACATAAAACCTTAAAAAATACAAGATTCCTGAAGCAAAAATATGTGCCTTATAGTCAGGAAATAAAGCAATCAATGGAAACAGACAAATAAATGACACAAGTGTCCAAAGCAGCAGACAAGGACTTTAAAATCCTTTATATGTTAAAGGATTTAGAGAAAAAGACAAAATGAAGGAGGAGTTGAAGTATTTATAAAAATAAATAGAAGTTCTAAAGAAGAACCAAACGGAAATTGTAGAATTGAGAAATATATAATATTTGAAATTTAGAATGTATTGGGTGGACTTTACAATAGAATCCCCACAGAAGAATAAAGGACCACTGAATCAGACACCTGTTTCAAAGGATCAGTATTGTATATGTATAATCAGAATTCAGAGAGAAAGAAAGAAGAAATCACTACAAGAGAAAATGACTGACTTTTCTGAAAATTTGCAAAATTCATGAAAGACATCAACCACATGTTCAGGAATCAAGCAGAATAAGTACAAAGATAATCATAGTTCAGCATATCACAGCTAAGCTACTGAAAATAAAATAAAATTGGGAAACCTTAAAGGTAACCAGCAAACAGGCATATTAAATTTATGAGAAAAAACTTAGATGTCTATTTCTCATAAAAAATAATTGACATAAAAAAGGTAATCAATCGATAGCTCTGGAGAGTAGAAAGAAAAAAGTGCAACCTATATTTCTTAGCCATTATATATTTCACAAGTAACTATAAAATAGCAACTTTCAAACAAACAAAAGCTCAGAAAATTTATTAGCAGAAAACCTGCACTATAAGAAATATTAATATATGTTTTAAGTAAATTATATGACAGCAGAATAAAGATTATGGGGCAATACATGGAATTATATGATTTTTTTTTAAAAATTTTATTTACTTGTTTGACAGAGAGAGATCACAAGCAGGCAGAGAGGCAGGCAGAGAGAGAAAGAGGGAAGCAGGCTCCCTGCCAAGCAGAGAGCCCAATGCGGGCTCAATCCCGGGACACCGAGACCATGACCCGAACCGAAGGCAACAGACCCAACCCACTGAGCCACCCAGATGCCCCAAAATTATATGATTTTAAGATTTTTGCATTGTTAATGAAATGACATAATGCTCATTAAGTTAGCTTGTCATAAATTAAGTACATATATTGTAATCTGTAGTTCAACCACTATAAGAAAACACAGAAGCATAGCAAAAAAGTCAATAAAAAATTAAAAAGGAACACTGGAAGATATCTCATTAGTTTTTTAAAAGGCAGAGAGACAAAACAAACAATATTTGGGTTAATTAGGGTTAACAAACAGCAAGAAGGTGTACTTAATATTGAAACAAAATCAGATATTAGCATCTTGATAGCTTGGTACTCAGCTAAATACTTTCATCAAATCCTTGAAAAACTGGCAATGACACTTCAGAAATATGATTTCAACTCAAGTGATTGGAACTGATTATAGGCAGTGACTAAAATAGCACTGAACATATAGATAATTCATTCAGCTTCTCGTTTAGAACTTATATAATCTGCAAAATGTGAATGACACACAGATGTTTTCTATTCTCTAAGATAATAGATCATACAATAATATCCAATATCTATACAATGTATATACAACCATGTAATCTTTTCACTTTAAATATGAGATATACATGTTATACATGTATACACACACATATATGTAGTTTTGTGGAATATATTCAATGTGTCTGACAAGGACTGTTCCTGTGAGCTGGAGAAATAAAATTCTTTTGTTTGCTTTAGGAAGTTACAGCTCTCAGAATTTTCTAAGTTTATAGAGCTCTGTCTTAACTACGTATCTTGAATATATCTACATTATAAATGGCAATTATTTTAATTTAGGTGGTAACCAATGATCCACTAACTTTGGAACTTAATGTAAAAAATTATGAAAAAATGATATAGTGAAGTAGATGTTTTCATTTCAGAGTAGTTATGGCTTCTGAAATGGAAGTTTTAGTGCTTAATTTATCCCATGAATAGGATTATTTATTCATAGGAAGGCATTATGTCTCGAATTCTAACCTGCCATAGGCCAAGTGATAGTTGACTATTTTTTTTTTTTAATATTTAATTTATTTTTTATTTTTTTTTTTAGTTGACTTTTAAACTGTTTAAACTTCACTGAATTCTTTTTTAGTCCACACTTACAAAGTTTCCTATTCTTTGAGGTTAAATCAATTCTTTTTCTTCCACCTTTATCACCTCAGATCAGCAAAAATGATTCTTCATGGAAGTGGTATACTAAAAGAGAACTCCATGATAATAGAATTTCTTTTTTCCTTTTTGTAAAATTTTCCATACTGGGTCTTCTAAGTAGTCTGGTCTCTTCTATGGAAATAATAAATAAATTTGAATTGTGACGAACAACTGCTAAAAAAAGGTTTTTAAAAAGCATAACTGATATGCTAAGAAAAAAAATGGAATCATGTAATATGCTCAATTAAAACTATAAGAGGAAGAAAAAGAGTGGAGGACAAAAACATGACAAAAGAGCAAGGGTAGCAAATAGAAAACGGTAACAAATATGACAGATATTAATCCAACAATATGAATAAACACATTGAATGTCAATGTAGCAAGTAAAAGACAGAAATTGTCAAAGTGCAACAGAAAACACCACAAGTTTAAATATAAAGACAGTATAGATGAAAAGTAAATGGATGGAAGAAAATATACCATATTAACACTAATCAAAATAAAGTGGGAGTAGATATATTAATTTCAGACAGAGCAGACTTTAAGGAAATTACCATGGATAAAGGAGGTCCTCACATAAGCCATGAGTAAATTCTGGAAGGTGACATAACAATTCTTAATATGCATGTGCCTAACAAAACAGCATCAAATTACATAGGGCAAAAACTAATAGAACTGAATCCTATGTGGCAACAAGCTGAAAAAGAAAAAATCACATGATCATATCAGTAGATGCCGAAAAAACATTCGACAAAATAAAATGTTCATTCACAAGAAACTCTCAGTAAGCTAGAACTAGAGGGTAATTTTTTCAACTTGATAAAGACTATCTACAGAAAAATCTATAGCTAACATTATACTTCATGGTGAGAAATTCAAAGCTTTCCTACTAAGATCAGGTACAATGTAAGGATGTCCCTCTTATTTCACCTTTTCAACATCAAACTAGAAGTCCTCTCTAATGCAATAATTCAAGGAAGAAAATAAAATGTAAACAGGTTGGGAAAGAAGACAAAATTATCTCTGTTCACAGATGACATAATTTTCTATGTAGAAAATCTCAAAGAATTGACAAAAGAATTCATGAAACTAATAAGCATTAAAACAAGTTTGAAGGATACAAGGGTATTGCACAAAAATATGTTGCTTTTCTAAAGACCAATAACAAGAGGAATCTGAAATTAAAAACACAATTTCATTTACATTAGCACACCAAAAATGAAATGCTTAATGATAAATCTTGCAAAATATGTTTAAGTTCAATATGAGAAAAACTACAAAACTCAGTGAATGATATCAAAGAACAAAATAAATGGAGTGATATCCTATGTATGTGGATGAGGAAGATTCAATATTGTCAAGATGTTAGTTCTTCCCAACTTGATCTATAGATTTGATAAAATCCCAAGTCCCAGCAAAGTATGTTATGGATATAGAAAAACTGATTCTAAAGGTGGATAAGAAGACCCAAAATACCCAATACAATATTAAAGGGGAAGAACAGTCAGAGGTCTGACATGACCTGACTTCAAAACTTAATATAAAGCTACAGTTATCAAGAGAAAATGATATTAGTGAAAGAATAGATAA
Organism: Mustela erminea; assembly: GCF_009829155.1. Classification (NCBI taxonomy): domain Eukaryota; kingdom Metazoa; phylum Chordata; class Mammalia; order Carnivora; family Mustelidae; genus Mustela; species Mustela erminea. Next base: position 95,429,013 of record NC_045617.1, read on the forward strand.
CTAGATCAATGGAAAAGAGTATAAAAGCCAGAAATAGATCATCATAAATATAATCAACTGATCTTGACAAAGGAACAAAGGTAATACATTGCAGCAAAGATCATCTTTTCAAAAAATAGTGCTGGAACAAATGGACATCCATATTCCAAAAATGAATCTAAGCATAGACCTTACATGCCTCATAAAAATGAACTCAAAATGGATTACAGAACTAAATGTAAAATGAAAAACTACAAAAATTCTAGAATACAATATAAGAGAAAATCTAGATGACCTTGGCCTTTTTAAATAAAACATCTATCCATGAAAGAAAGACTTGGTAGGCTGTATTTTATTTAAATAAAAACTTCTGCTCTGTAAAAGACAGTATCAAGAGAATTAGAAGACAAGCCATAAACTGGGAGAAATTTTTCCAAAAGACACATCTGATAGTTTTGTTATCCAAAATATATAAACAAATCTGAAACTCAACTTAAGAAAACATACATCGCAATTGCAAGAGGAGCCAAAGGTCTTTTTTTTTTTTAATTAACATATAATGTATTATTTGCCCCAGGGGTACAGGTCTGTACATCATCAGGCTTACACATTTCACAGCACCCAGCACTCTCCCCAATGTGCATAAGCCAGCCACCCTATCCATAACCCTCCACACCCCAGCAACCCTCAGTTTGTTTCATGAGATTGTCTTACGGTTTTGTCTCCTTCCTGGTCCCATCTTGTTCCATTTTTTCCCTCCCTACCCCCCACAACCTCCTTCTCTGCTTCTCAAATTCCTCATATCAGAGAGATCATATGATAATTGTCTTTCTCTGACTGACTTATTTTGCTTAGCACAATACCCTGTAGTTCCATCCATGTTATTGCAAATGGCAAGATTTCAGGCTTTTGATGGCTACATAGTATTCCATTGTATATGTATATATATACACACACTACATTTTTATCCATTCATCTGTTGATGGACATCTAGGTTCTTTCCATAGTTTGGCTATTGTAAACATTGCTGCTATAAACATTTGGGTGCATGTGACCCTTTGGATCCCTATATTTCTATCTTTAGGGTAAATACCCAGTAGTGTGATTGCTGGGTCATAGGATAGCTCTATTTTCAACTTTTTGAGGAACCTCCATACAAGAGGAGCTAAAAATCTTAACAGACATCTCACTGAAGAAGATATACAGACAGAGGAAAAAGCATTTGAAAAGACACACATCATATATCATCAATGAAATATAAATTAAAACTATAATAAAATACAACTACACACCTATTATGGCCCAAATCTGGAACGCTGCCAACACCAAATGCTGGTCAGAGTGTGGAGCAGTAGGAACTCTCATTTATTGCTAGCAGGAATATAAAATGTTATAGCCGCTTTGGAAAACACTTTGACAGTTTCTTATAAAACTAAACATACTCTTACCACATGATTTTCCCATTGTGTTTCTTGTTATTTACCCGAAGAAACTAAAAATACATCTATACAAAAACTAGAACATGGTTATTTATAGCAGCTTTATTTGTAATTGGCCAAACTTGGGAAAAAACAAGATGTCCTTCAGTAAACAAACAGATAAATAAACTAGGGGGTATCCAATAATGGAATATTACTCAATGCTAAGAAATGAGCTATCAAGCCATAGAAAGACATGGAGAAAACTTGAATGCATATTACTACGTGAAAAAGTCAATCTGAAAAGACTACATCTTGTATAATCCTGATTATATGAAATTCTGGAAAGACCAAAACTGTGAAGACGGTAAAAAGATCAGTGATTGCCAGGGATATGGTGGTGGTGGGGGCAGAGATGAGTAGGCAAAGCAAGGATGATTTTTAGGGCAGTGAAAATACTCTCTATAATATTATAATGATGGGTATGTCACTATACTTTTTTTTCTCAAAGGCATTGAATGTACAACACCAAGAAAAAACCTTAAGGTAAACTGATAATCACTTTGGGTGATTATGTTTCAATATATGTTCATCCTTGATTTAAACAAACACACACCATTTTGATTAGTGATTTTGGTAATAGGGAAGTTGATTGATGTGTAGGGGCAGAGGATAGATGGGAAATCTCTGTATCTTCCTCTTTGACCACTCTAAAAAAGAGTCTATTAAAAATGGTATTGTGTAATAAAAAAAAAATGGTATTGTGAGAGGTGCCTGGGTGGCTCAGTGGGTTAAAGTCTCTGCCTTCCACTCAGGTCATGATCTCAAGGTCCTTGGATCGAGCCCAGCATCAGGCTCTCTGCTCAGCAGGGAGCCTGTTCCTCCTCTCTCTGCCTGCCTCTCTGCCTACTTGTGATCTCTGTCAAGTAAATAAATAAAATCTTTTAAAAAAATGGTATTGTGAAAAATTAATAATGACCATTTTTTAAGGAAATTTTTCCCCATACACATTTATTTTTATTTATTTTTAAATTTAAATTCAATTTATTAACCTATAATGTATTATAGTTTCAGAGGTAGAGGTCAGTGACTCATCAGTCTTAATGAAGACCCCGTGCTCATTACATCACATGCCCTCACCCAATTATCTCATCCTCCCCCACCCCCAGGAGCCCTCAGTTTGTTTCATATGATTAGGAGTCTCTTACAGTTTGTCTCCCTCTCTGATTTCATCTTGTTTTATTTTTCCCTCTCTTTCTCTATGATCCTCAGGTTATTTATTTATTTATTTATTTGGTGCAGAGAGAGAGAGGACAAGAAGAGGGAGGGGCAGGCAGATAGAAAAGGATAAGAAGGCTCCCTACAGAGGAGGGGGGCCTGAAATGGGGCCCTATACCAGAACCCTAAAATCATGACCTGAGTTGAAGATAGCTGCTGAACTGATTGAGCCACCCAGGCACCCCTATGTCCTCTGTTGTTTCTTAAATCCCATGTATGTGTGAAATCATATGATAACTATCTTTCTCTGATTGACTTATCTCACTTAACATAATACCTTCTAGTTCCATCCACATCACAGCAAATGGCAAAATTTCTTTTTTAATGGCTGAGTAATATTCCCTTGGGTGTGTGTTGGGGGAGCTTTTTCCATAGTGTGGCTATTGTAGACATTGCTGCTATAATAACAATGAATTTTAATCTTATCTTTGCAATATTTTGCTTTGAGAACATTTCAGATTTCAGATCTACATTAATATCTAGTTGACAATTTCAAGCATTGGCTCTAAGAGAGAGAGAGAGAGAGAGTTAACCCCACGGCCCAGCAATTGCAATAATGGGTATTTACCTCAAAGATAAAAATGTAGTGATCCAAAGGGCCATGTGAACCCCAATGATTATAGCAGCAATGTCCACAATAGCCATATAATGAAAAGAACCTAGATGTCCATCAATAGATGAATGGATAAAAAAGACATGGTACATATATATGATGGAATATTATATAGCCATCAAAAAACCCTGAAATCTTGCCATTTGTGATGACATGGATGGAACTAGAGGGTATTATGCTAAGCAAGATAAGGCAATCAGAGTAAGACAATTATATGTTCTTGCTGATATGTGGACTTTGAGAAATAAGGTGGAGGATCATGGGGGAAGAGAGAAAAAAATGAAACAGACAAAACCAGAGAGGGAGACAGACCATAAGAGACTCTTAATCTCAGGAAACAAACTGAGGGTTGCTGGAGTGGAGGTGGGTGGGAGGATGGGGTGGCTGGTGATGGACACTGGGGAGGGATGTGCTATGGTGAGCACCATGAATTGTATAAGACTGATGATTCACAGATCTTTACCCCTGAAACAAATAATACATTATATGTTAATTAAAAAATAAAAACATATTTATTTTTTATATAAAATAAAGATATAGAATCATAAATTTTTTTTAAAAAATAAAAGAGAGTTAGAAAAGAGGCAATGAAGGGTAAATATCATAGCACTGTGCAATCTCCGTGTAGACATAATTATCTAATTTTCATCATTTGCTTCTGCTCATTTTTCATCCTGTTGCAGATAATAACACTTTTTCATTTTAACAAATTATTGTCATGATGTTTTTATATAAGCACAAGTTTCTTCATTTTTGCTAAAAATGATGTTGTCCTTGAAGCAATGTTAACTTAAATCTTTGTTTTTGACAGTTGATTGGTTGCTCTAGCTGGTATCTTATCTTGATATAGGCAAACTGATAAAACTGAAACTCCAGGAAGAAATAGGCAAGTACAGAGAAGACTGTTGAAGGAAAAAAGATAAGAAAATAAATAAAAGGCATAAAGATAAATCAGAAATCAGTAGTTAAGTTATAGGCTATCGGTGGTAATATGGTAGAAAATCAGTGCAATTAAAATGGGGTAGGAAGGATGCCTCTGAGATTGCCTCTGGGCATAGTTAGTATCATAGTAAAGCTTGATATACACTTGCAAAAAATAATTTTTAAATTGTTAAAATTAATCAGAAAGCTGGGAACACAAAATAAGGTAAAAGCAGTAATAAAGCAACCTGACTATATTACAAATGCATAACAAAACCACACAAAACTGTGTGGGGAATAAAAGAACTAATCTAATAACTCAGAAAAACATTATCTGACTGCATGCTTACATGCTAATGACAAAATGAGTCACATGCAAATATTCTACTTTTAGCGTACTTGTCACAGAGTATAATCACTAATTATAAAAACTAGGGGTTTTAGAATGGAACAAATAAATATGAATAATGAGATGCAGGTTTCTTACTATAGGAGAAAGGAATTACAAATATGAATGGAGAAAAGCTAGATTGAACCATTAGGTGTTGGACTATAACTGGATGGATCAGTATGTACTAACAATTCTTAACAAATACATAGAAAAGCACATAGAATCAATATAGATACTGTTCTAGGTGTCTGTGTATTTCCACTGAGAAGACCTAGAAGAGTAACACCACAGTAACAATGGACATAACCAGTGCCTGTATTTTAGTTTCTAAACACCATTCTGCAATAAAAATCAAAGGGCTCTGAGGAGTTGGCTGATTTCAGGAAAAGTATCAGATGAGAGTGAAACATTGCATGTTGCCAGAGAGGATGTAAATGCTTAAAGCAAATTATTGGAAATATAGAAAGGAATAAATTTAAAGGAATTTCCAATAATGAAATCTTTATAATTTGAGCCAAAAGATAAATAATAATGAACTATAAATCATAGACTAAAATAGCCATAAATCCATGCCAATATAGATACACCATTGAATAAATAAAGGAGGGAAATGGGAAGTTCTTCCTTATAGTAAAATTCCAATTAATATATGTACAAGGAATGATGGAAATAAAAGTTACTATTTGGCAAACATCACAATAAAAACCCCCGCAGGCAAGATTCATCAATGAACAATAAAATTACTAGGGAAAATATGATAAGAAACAGGATATTTACATAATTTGACAGTATCTTTCCAGAAAATAATTGTTAATTACAAAGAGAAAATAGTAGCATTATAATGGAGAAACTTTTTAAACACTACCTGAGCCAAGTTGTCAAAGTTAGCATCACCCTTAAAAGCAGGAATCAAAATTTCATGCCTCCTATTACGAAGTACTGAGAAAAACAGCATTACTTTTGTGGTACTCTTACAAAGAATGCATAATCTGAATTTAATCATCCAGAAGCAAAAGACAAATCCAAATTGGGAGAGACATTCTACAAAATAATTGGTCATCTCTCTTCAACCATAGGACATAAAAGACAAAAAAAAAAAAAAAAAAGATGACAACTACATGCACTATGGGATCCTGAATTGGACAATTTGGACAACTAGCAGTTAAGTAAAGTCTATAGATTAGTTAAAAGTTATTGCATCAGTGTTAATTTTGATTTTGATCCCTGCACTTCTGTTAGAGAAACTATTACATTTTGTGCAAGAACTTTTAGTTCTTTTTCTTTAACTTTTCAGTTCTCTTTCAGTTCTCTGTGTATGTCCAAAATTATTTCAAAATGAAATTTAAAATTTAAAAATAAACAAAAAGCAAGTCTTTTACACCAATTAAAGCTCTTTTTCATTAAAATATGGTTATAAAAGAGTGAGAAAGATCTTTTAATAAGCATATCATAATTTACATATTAAATTGTGTTCTATATTTCACAGAACTATCTTCTTTGGAGACTGTTTCAGTAATAACACTTTTAAAAAAATGCTTCTCAAATACTTTTTCTGGAATTGCCACAGAAATAGATCTGATGCCAATGAGAATATTAATTACTTTGTTTGAAAAATTGGGTATTTTTTTCACTATTATCCAGTTAGGATAGATGGATGGATGGATAGATGGATGGATGAATGAAAGATGATAAATAGAAACATATACATATATATTCATATATTCATTCTGCCACCTTGCTCCAAAACAATTACATGTGCTTTTAAATACTGTGATCATCCCACAAAGAAATTTTCTACCCTCAAGGTTATTTAAAGTAAGTCTTTAATAATTGCAATAATTCTTGGTCATAAAATATGCTTGAGCAATAAGAGAGGTTTCAGAATTGCTGCACAGACTTCTAAAGTGACAGTTTCAAGTGTGGTAGTGCCCATAATTTCTATGTTTACAAAATTGGTTTCATTCAAGATTTGGTGATGCACACTCTAAGAGCCCAGGGGTGCACTTTTGGAAGCTGTTAATTCAACAGCATCAAGCTAAGAGGGCTTGACTGACTTGTCAAATAGGCCTTGCCCTGTTCTAATTGCTAGCTTAGGTCATAAATCAGCACAACTGAAAATGATTTACATTTGTTTGTTACATTTTTAAAAGATAGAAGAGTTATGGATAACAGCAGTAACTCTGAATGTTCCTATAAAAATCTACATTATGACTTCCTCTACCCAATAAAATGGCAATGAGTGGCTTTTGCATTTCAGTTATTGCACAAAAGGATTTTTAGGGTATTAACAACCAGCTGGAATGGCCTTTTCCATTTTATGGCATAACATTGTTTAACTGTAAAATGATAATCATGTTTTATGCCACTTTTTGCCATTAAATTTTCTCTCTTGCCCTTATCAATCTTGGTAATTTCTACGCAAAAATCAACTTGCAAGTCCTTTAATGGGTTAGTTGTGTGAAACATCAATTTAGTATTATTTACATACTGGAGAACATAAATACAATTATCAATTAATTTGATTAATTTTACTAATTCAACATAGCTGTATATTAGGAAAATATCATTTTTCTTTCTTTTGTATTGATTTTGTGTTAATTATATAAAATCTACAATAATTATATCATTCCAAATACCACAATAAGCTTGAGATGTCATTTGTTATTATTCAAAATAAATTAATTCAGCATTCCTTATAGTATGAAATAATCTGGAATATTCTCTCAAAAATGTGTTTTTAAACATAAAAAGAAATGGCAAAATTCAATATTCATTTGAAAAGCATTAAGTTAAAAATTCTTTATGTCTTTCTTCATTTAATATTTGGCTTCACATCTCAAGGCCGTTCTATAACTTAGGACCTAGAAATAAGTTCACTATTTTTGGCTCTGCATTCACTGAAAACATTTGAGTCAGGTAGCTAATGAAGATCACAGCTTGTACTTTAAAAGTGCTTTATGGCTTAGAAAAAATGCATTATTGCGTCATTACATAGATAAGAAAGCTAAGTCTCAGAAAAATGAATGTTTTATCCACAGCTATGCAAGTATGAAGTATCTTTTCCCTAGCATAACATAGCTACCTTTATAATAAGTCAATTTGACAATTACAGTTTCTCCTGACTGAGGAAGAAGAGCATCCAAAGAAAAATTTGGCTAAAGGAAATATTTTATGCTAAAGAAATGCTAAAGAAAAAGCATTCTATAGCTAATATAGCCAAGTTATAGGTTTTATACTCCAAGTATACATACACATAAGGATAATGATAGCTAAAGATCAATCCTCACTCCTACATTTCATTTATAATTTTTCTATAAAGTAACCTAACAACTCCATTCACATTAATTGCTCCTTTAAAAAAAATCTTTAGTGTCATTTTGGACAATACTAAACTGCTTTATTTTTATCTAATTTTACCATGATCAATTATTTTCTTTCCCTGAGTACATTGTAAATCTTAGGAACTGAATGTTCTATACTGGTAATATTGTAATGAATATACTATATTTCATACCATGTGTATAGTAGCAAAAAATAATATTATCAATTTATTGACTGACTCATTCATTCAGGGTAATGAGTATTACATATTTATACTATTTGCAAATTAGTCAAACAGTATGTGACCCATGGATATTTTATTCCTGGATGCAGTTATTTTATATTTCAGCCAGTAGAAGGGGTTATCTTCATGGCACATACTAAAAGGGTCTTGTATACAGGGCCACAAATACACATTTAAGTGAAGATGAAATAACTGGAAACAAAGATTAATCCAGCATTAGACTTATTATTTTCTAAGCATAAGACAAAGTAAAAGGGTGGCGATTTGGGCTGGTTGTTGGAACTAAGAAATATAATCTAATATATGGGTCTGTCCCTAAAGACTACCAGAGCATGGTGAAAAGAACTACAGTAATGGAAGGCATGGAAGGTGAAAACACCCCATTGGAGCACAGATACCAATTTTGTAAAGGGAGGAAGGAAGGAAATCTGGCAATCCAGTAGTCACGGCACAGACAGAGTAGTGTGTTGCCCCCTTCAACAAAGTTGGTAGAGTTCTAGGAAGGGCTTTACAGAATCCAGACACTGTAGTTAGCGGTTTTTAAAAAAATAAAAATTCATATTGAATAATATGGAAATAAAGGAAGATGTAAATATATCCTAAAACTTTGTCATCGGACACAAAATTTTCTGGTTTTGATGTCTTCCTGTTGAATTGACTCTTTTTTCATTATGAAGAGTCCCTCTTTTTTTCTGATAATGCACCTAATTTTGAAATGTATTTCATCTGACATTTGCAAGCAAAGCTTCGTATTTTTACTCTTTGCATTCTATATATTTTTCTATTTGTTTTCAACCTTTCTGTCATTATATGTAAAGAACATTTCTTTTAGTTAGCAAATAATTGGATTTTGTTTCCATTTTTACCCATTCTAATAATTTCTGAATTAAATTAGCATGCTCAGTCTATTAATATTTAACACAATTATCAATTGTATCCCTGAAAGCTCGTGGGTGGACTTCTTGATAGAGTCTGCAGTATGACTAGTAGGATCTGCATCTCTCTAATGCCCCCTGAGAGTCCTATCTGATGCTCTGCTAGCCTTTTTCCACCCCCACAGTCATGCAACTAGTGACTCAGTATTCTGGGTTTAAAAATGGACTCTTTGGGGACGCCTGGGTGGCTCAGTTGGTTAAGCAGCTGCCTTCGGCTCAGGTCATGATCCCAGCGTCCTGGGATCGAGTCCCACATCGGGATCCTTGCTCAGCAGGGAGCCTGCTTCTCCCTCTGCCTCTGCCTGCCATTCTGTCTGCCTCTGCTTGCTCTCTCCACCCCCCCATCTCTGATAAATAAATAAAATCTTAAAAAAAAAATATGAACTCTTTGGAAGCACCATGCACAGATAGGGAAGCAGGCACCCACTCACATGACCTTACTTTCCTCCATAGGAGAAATCACAGGCCAAGAACCCTTGGCACTGAGCTGTGACGTCTTTTGGAAGAGGTGATGCAGGTAAACCAAATATTCCTCCTACCTTCTCCAATACATCCAAGCTCACTCCTTTTTTTTTTTTTTTCTCCAACAATGTGGAAGTTTCCCCACTAGACAGCTAGACTTTGTGGATTTCCACAGAAGCTCCCTCATCTATGAGTGATTGTCTAAGAAATATTCTCCAGGAGCTTCTGGACCATGGGCAAGAGAGGCTAGAGCTGGTTTGCAGGCCACTCTACAGTTCAGTGCTGGGATGGAGGTCTGTATGCCTAATACTTGATGCACTATTTGGTGAGACTTCTCCTGGCCCCTTGTTATATGGTGCTGAATCCCATGGCTCCCACAAAGTCACTTTTGTACATGAATGGATGCCAAGTTGTTATTGTTTAGTGTGGGACATAAGTGATGAATGTCTCGTTTGGCCATATGGCTGATGTCACTCCAGAAATTCTCACACTGGGTTTCAAAATTAATTCAGCCATGTACACTTATGAGACACACCACAAACATAAATATACTGAAAGTCTGAGAATAAAAGAGTAAGCATTTTGATGAATGAAAACTGGAATCCTATGTTCATATCTGATAAAATAAACTTTAATCAAAAAATATTATGTAATATTTGATGTCAGCCTGTATTCAGAAATGACCTGATTCACCAAAAGAGTTTAGGAACTGTAAACTTTAAAAAATATAAACTTGTGATTAACTGATAAGAGCTTAAAGATATAGAAAGAAAGAGGGGCACCTTCGTGGCTCAGTGGGTTAAAGCCTCTGCCTTCAGCTTGGGTCATGATCCCAGGGTCCTGGGATCCAGGCGTACATCGGGCTCTCTGCTCGGCAGGGAGCCTGCTTCCTCCTCTGTCTCTGCCTGCCTCTCTGCCTATTTGTGATCTTGGTCTGTCAAATAAATGAATAAATAAATCTTTAAAAAAGAAAGAAAGAAAGAAAGAAATTACAAAAGTATAATTCAATAAACTGATCCAGCATCTTTGTAAAAGTTTTGATACACTCATAAGTATTTGCAAGACAATAAAAATAAGAATATAAAGAATAGAACAAAAAAGCTCAACTTGTATAATTAGTAAATATTCATTCTTCTCAAGCATAGATGAATCATTTACAAAAACTACATTAGATATCTGGGTGGCTCAGTGGGTTAAGCCTGTGCCTTTGGCTCAGGTTGTGATCTCAGGGTCCTGGGGTTGAGCCCCACATTGGACTCTCTGCTCAGCAGGGAGCCTGCTTTCCCTTCTCTCTGTCAAATAAATAAATAAAATCTTTTGAAAAAAACTACATAAAGCAAGTGTCAGCATTTTAAGATGACTCCTATGACAATAAATTTCAAACTTAACATTACTGCTCCAACCATTTATCAAGTGACTCAGAAGGGTAACAATTTCTAATGGGGTTCTAAATATGAAAGGGCTTTGTATCAGATCCAGGCTGAAGAACAAGATGTTCTGATGTTTATTTTGTATGTTTTCCTATGTCTAATTGTGCTAGAAATGTGTGTGGTAAATATGAACCCTATATGTGGTCTCTGGTACGCCCCAGGGAAAAAAATAAAAACAAATGAGCATAGGGAGAAAAAGAGAGAGAAAAGCAAGCCAAGAAATGGACTCTTAACTATAGGGAACAAACTGATTGTTATCGGAGGGGAGGTGAGTGGGGGAATGAGTGAAACAGGTGGGGGGAATTAAGAAGGGCAAGTGCTGTAATGAGCGCTGGGGGTGTGCAGAAACCCCGAGTCACTATCGCTATATTATACACCTGAAACAAATGTCCCACTATATGTTAACTGACTGGAATTTAAATAAGAACTTTAAAAAATATATATTTTAGATTGCTTATTAAAGTCTTATGGACCTTTTGTCTCTATTTGTTTTTTTTTCTATTTTTTATTAGTATTTCAGATTGGATAATTTCTGTTGATCTATCCTTGATTTCACAGATTCTCTCTTCTGGCTCGAGCTGTATTTTAAACCCATTCAACGGATTTTCCATTAAAAGTTATTGCACTTTCTACCTCTAGAATTGCCATTTGACTCACTATTATTATTTTTAATTATTTACTGACATTTTCCCAGCTGTTTATTCATTATGGGAATTTTCCTATAAGCTTTGAACATATTTATATGCCTAATTTAATACATGTAACATCTTAGTTATCTTAGCATCTTTTAACTGCTTCATTATTAGGTATGAGTCATATTTTTCTCTTTTCATATCTATAACTTTTGGATGAAAACTGACATAAAGAAGACTATTGTATAGTCTCTGAGTAGTGATAAACTCAAACTCTAAATCTTTCCTTATAATGGGGCAGCAGTTGATATTTCTGACGTATTTTTCAGCTTCCAGTTGCTGCTTTTTCATGGGTCCCTTGGTGTCTCTGCATAATAATTTAATTTTTAAATTTTAACTGTGTATAATTTCACAGTCAGCTAATTATTTCCCCAGATTTGGGGACTCAGCTTCCCTCTGACCCTCTCTCTTTCAGAATGTTTTTTCTTAAAGTTCTTACTCCTCTAGCTCCTAACTCTGTCTTTCACACCTCAAGCTTACACATTTATGATTTTCTCAATCTCAAATTATGTATGAGTCAGGGAGTACTCTCAGACAGAAGTTCACAAAGTCACAAACCTTTCACATTCCAATTTCTCTTTCAAGGGTAAACTCCTATACAGTCTCTGTTTCTTATTGCTCTCTGGTGCCTAGAATGAGTTGGGTTTTAAAATTATCTCTAGGAGGGGTGCCTGGGTGGCTCAGTGGGTTAAAGCCTCAGGTCATGATCTCAGGGTCCTGCAGTCGAGCCCCGCATTGGGCTCTCTGCTCAGTGGGGAGCCTGCTTCCCCCTTTCTCTCTGCCTGCCTCTCTGCCTGTTTGTGATCTCTCTGTCAAATAAATAAATAAAATCTTAAAAATAAATGAATAAAAAATAAAATTATCTCTAGGAGAATTAGAGGTACTAAGCTATTCTGGCATAATAAAGCAGCTCAAACTCCCAATACGGTTTCTTTTTTCAGATTTTCCAATTTTTACTTGCATGTGCAGTATTTTTTTTATTTGAATTTGGTTAGTTAACATATAGTGTAATATTAATGTCTGATGTAGTGATTCAACACTTCCATACAATACTCAGTGTTCATCATGACAAGTGTACTTTATTCCCATCACATTTTTCACCCATCCTCCCCACCCACATCCCCTCTAGTAACCCTCAGTTTGTTCTCCATAGTTAAGAGTCTGTTCCTTGGTTCGCTTCTCTCTCTCTCTTTTTTCCCCTTTGTTCATTTTTTTGTGTCTGAAATTTTACATATGTGAAATTCCAACATGTTTAAATCTAGAGAAATTTTCATGTAAAAAACCAAGATCATAAAATAAGCTTCATTTTTTTTCTTTCAGAAATTTCGTTAGCTAAGATGCTGCACTGTCCTATCTTAAATCTCCCAGGTTGTTCTAGTTTTCAGAGCTATTTCATGGTCTACCAGTTTCAGTCATTTTTAACATATAGAATGTTCAAACCATAAAATTATATTTGTTAACACATAAGAAAATCACATTTATTAAATGTCTAATCTGTGACAGACACTGCACAAAGCATTTTGCATGTTATTTCTTTTAACATATGTCTTGTGCCAAAGCCCATACTTGATTTGAGATACCATGATGCTCCAATTTATTTCCTGATTGGATGTGAATGACAATGATAATGGTGACAACTGCTCTTGGATCTGATATCTGCCAAATTGCTGGGACATCTATCCTTGACCACAATCGTAGCATGGATCATAAAATCTCTTTTGTATATTTAAAGATTTTTCCCTGATGCAACTAGTACCTTATACCACATCACCTAATACTGGCTTTAGATGCTACTTTCCTGCTATTTTTAATTATGCGAACTAACCTTAGAATGGCTTTGGATTTTGCTACATTGACATCACTCCTTTTTGTCTTCATATTTTAAAAATGCATGTGCTGCTTGCTCTTTGAGAGCACTGTTTCTCCCCCATGGTGCTGAAATTATTTTAAATTTCAAAACACAAAGACCTTATATTTTCATAGAACCTCTAGTATTAGTAGCATTTTATTTGATAAACGCTTTGAGTTTGTTGAAAATTTTTGGACAAATTCCTTCAGAACTGATATGAAAAATCATCACCTAATGACAGAGAAGCCTCCCCTGAGGAAAATTAATTAATATTGTTAAACAGAAATGAAGTGACTTAGGAGTCATCTGCTTCATGAATCTCTGATTTCTTGGGCCTACAGAGAACATATTTTACCCCCTTAGTGTCAATATCTAGTCTTTGCCAAGCAGATTGTTAATCTCAAAACTTTTTGTTGTTGTTTCATTTTTTCTCCTGGGGAGACTAACAGATCTTTATGCAAACACAACCAGAAGAGAATAAGTTGTGCATTCACTGCTAAGGTTCTTGCAGTTGATAGCTCAGGTTTCACCATGGATATTTGCTATAGAATTCATTTTTAAATCAGTAGCACCAAGGAATAATAGCATCAAATTTTAAGGTAATATGGGTGCTCTAGGGAGATGAAATGATCAGGCAAAAAGCTATGCAGCCAGGATCTTCCCCTGAATTATGCCATAACTGATCCAATGCTGCCAATGTCAGCAAAGATACCACAACCTACACTGTTGATGTTGGACACTAGACATTGGCACTATAATTCAGATTGCCACCGAATGGTTCTGAGGCCAGTCCAAGAAGAATGGATTTCAAGGCATCTGCTTCTTCACACTCACTTCTGAATCCAAGTCTCACATGACTACGTTTGAGGGATAGACCATGCATCACACATACTTGTGCCCCAGATGCTAAGGAAACAAGGAAAGTGCTTCTGACTTCCAACTTGGGAAAGCACAAACAAGTGACTTATGAAATGTCCCAAACAGTTTCCTAAGGGTGCCATTCAGTCAAAAGCCTGGCACATTTTGACTTGTTGATCATCAACAAATGGGTGAAGATTGGACCATGGATTTCAGTGCTGCCAGCCAGGAAGAGTAGATAATATAGCTATTCACCTTACTTATTTGTTGTAATTTATTTTTGTTGTTATTCCTAAAAGAGAACTTGTGCCCTATTTTTATGGCAAAACAGAGTCCATAGAAATATGTGGAGAAGTCTCAGATATAAAAATAGATTTTCAGTAGAGTTGCCGTCCATGTGGAAAGCAGGACAAACAAGTATTTTGTACAGAAGTTTGCTGTCCTCTATATTCCCAAGAGCATCTTTGTAAAATAAAAATAAAAAAACTTTTAAGAAGAGATAGAGAGGGACTTCACCTCTGGAAACACTAGGAGCTAGAAGAGAAATTTTAACGGAGATTTACACTTACATATTATAAAATTATTGGATATATATTTATATATGAAAACACATTTTTATATATGGATATATTATGCATATACATATGTAGAGTTTAGTGGTAGAGTCTCTTTTCCTAATTGTTATTCTCTTTCTCAGACAAATTTCTTATTTTGACTGTGTGTTTTTACAAGCAACATAGAAGCAATGTAGAAGGAAGTCTCAACACAAACAGTAACAACTTAGAAAGAAGCAGCAACAACAAAATAAGTTTATCTTTTTAAAGATTTCATTTATTTATTTGAGAGAGAGAGCAGACAAGCAAGAGAAGTGGGGGACAGAAGTGAACTCCCCACTAAGCAAGGAGCCTGAGGTGGGGCTCCATACCAAGACCTGGAGATCATGACGTGAGGCAAAGGCAGATGTTTAACCGGACTGAGTCACCCAGGCACCCCTAGCTTATATTGTTACTAGTTGAAGCAGTGATGTCTCAGATATACTTGGTTAGAATTGGAGAGATTTTTTTGCAGAGTTTTTTATTTTATAAATCTTGAAGACAAAACTGCAATGAGTAATTGGCACATTTGCTTCTATTATTGAAAATGGGGAAAATCTAACATCTCCAAATAAGGGAGTTCTGAACTTTGCCAAGACTTTCTCCTAGAGATTCCCATACACATTTGTTCTTTAAGGAAAAAGAGCATTCCTATATAATGTAAGATAAAATTAAAAGCTCCTAGAATTTTGTTATGATTCTCTTCCAAATCTTTCATAGAGAGCTCTGTAAAAGAGAGAAAGAGAAAGAGAGAATGAACATCAAAACCTGATATACAGAGTTTATTTGCTTAATTTTGGTAATATTTTTTATTTCATTTTGTTTGTTTGTGATGCTTATTTCGAAGAACTTTGATTTTTGTTATCACAGATTTTCTTTTCATAAATAACAAAAATAGTATCTCTTGATGGGCTTATTGTATCACTGCTAGGGTCTTTTCATCTGTCCATCCATACTGTCCGATACATCCTTGATCTTTAATCACATCCAGCAATGTAACAGATTTCTTACACTAAATCCTATGTAGAGAAAATGTATGGCAGCTTAAGATCCAAGCACAGGCAAACAAAGAAAATGTGTAACTCAGATTCAGTGACAATGGGGAGCAGAAGGGCAAGTGAGGAAATTAGTACAGGCACGGACACTTATATCTATTCATCTCTTTTAGGAATGAGAGTAGGCTCCCTGAATTCTGGATGTCCTCACCACCAGTGAAATGTTCTTCCATTCAACAATGTCCACAGATCACTAAAGATCACACATTCTCTAGCAACATTGCACATTTTCCCAGTATGCTTGGTTTTCCACTGCCCAACATGAACATTTCAAACTCTTCTGTTGACAAGTCCCACCACACATTTCCCCCTCCCTTGCCCCAGCAAATGGTTTTGTCTCTCTTTCATTAGGGGTGGAAAGAGGCACCACGAGTAGTAACCACACACATACCAACTCATCTGTATCTCTTTTCTTCGGCAACAGCTCTACCTCCACACCACACAGAGTGTAGTGTGTGCTCCCTTCAAAGTCTCCCACATCCTCTCTCATTAAAATCCCATCCCTCTGCTCGGGAACCTCTTTCAGTTTTCTTCCTTATATCCTACAATACCAGTTTCTCTGTCCTAATGGATCCTTCTCAATCACTGCATACATTATTAATCTCCACCTTAAAGAATAAAAAATAAAAACAAGCTCAAAAATTATTCATTTCATAGAGCATCCAGCTGCCATCTCAATTTTTCAAAATAGCTACTGAATAAATATAACTGAAAAAAAAAAAAAACACACTCTTCCCATGGCAGATTTAAAACCATCTCTGCTGGTTTTTATATTACCTATTTTGCCTCTTTTGCCACCTTCTCTTCTGCTTGACATATTAATTTTGGGATGTGTCCCAAGCTGTCCTGGGTCTCTTTCTCTTCTCTCCATATATTACACATCTCAGAAAGCCTATCTCTTATTTTAAATGCTGCCTACATACCAATGAACCCCCAAATTATTCTCTCTAGCACAGATGCTTCATAATATGTCAGAATCTTTCTAAAACTTCCTATTTCTGACAACATGGCCACAAAACCCCTATCCTCCATCACCAACAACTAGTCTTTTTTTCTCAATAACTGCTTTCACTGTACATGCATTATTTGAAGCAAAATATGCAGAGATTCTTCTTGACTCTTCTTATTCATTCAACCCAGTTGCACTGTAGGAATCTAACTGTACTAAACTGCATAAGAGGTTCATAGACACTTTTTGACCAAATTAGAAGCAGGCATTAACTTAGATAAAAATCAGGCTAATTTATTTGGCCTCTTTTCCAGGCCAATCCACTAAGAAAACCTTCTCAATAATGCCACCACGACAGGAGACTGATTCAATAAATAAAGATTGCAAGGGATATCACACCAAGTGGAGGAAAGTCCATTTTTCCCATCATAAGCTTATTCACAATTACATCATGTACGTCGATATATTATTGATGCTGCAGATAAAACTTTACGTGATCTATGCAGATCAAGTGACCCTGCCCATGCTCCTCGTTCTGGAAAATAGGATGAAGGAAAGGGTTTGAGGTCACATCAGAGAATAGAGCATGCTGGTCTCATTAAAACTCTCCAAATGTATCAGCACAGACACACACACACACACACACACACACACACACACAGTCTCCTTTCTCTTAGTTTTATTCTATTCACTATTTAATGGGCATTTACTTTGTTTTCAGATTGTTTTATGTGTTGGGTGATGGGAGGAGGGGTGTTATTGTCCCAACAGTGATACATCAACATAAAGTTATAATTTGTTGGTTTTGGTTTTTCTGAGATCTAAATTGTGCTTACTTTCTGGGTGCTTGTTTTTCATTCTTTATTCATGTTCAAAATTATAGAGCTGTCAACTTTGATTTATAAGATGCAATGTACATACAAACTCTATATCTCAGAGTAAGAAGGTGGAAAACACACTGGGGTCAGGAAGTCATATTTCTGCCCCTGTGTAACAACAACTGCTTTACAGAATGTAATTGTGTTCCTGTGTCTCAATTTTCCCATCTCCCTCTGAACATTCAGAAGGATAATGTGAAAATGAAAATATAAGATGTGCCCATAAAAATTGGTATTAAGATTGCCATGGGAAGGGGCAACATTTGTTTCCCTGTCTGCCCTGACTCCAAAGAGCATAGACCTGCCCTAATTATTCATGGCTTTGGTTTTCTATTTATATTTTAATAAGGATACTGTATAAAAATACACATTCCCCCACACATCTTTGACATTAGCCCTCCTAAAATATTTTTTTTAAATAAGTATAAATTCTGAGAAATAGACACATTATATTTATGATCAGGGTTTTTTTTTTTGATGAACAGAAAACATATTGTGTGGTTCATTTCCAGACTGCTTACTCTCCATTTGTTCTCCATTCATCTCTCTAACACCAGGTTCTTGGCTGAAGCACTATCGACATTTTGGACAGGATAAATCTTTGTTGTTGAGGGTTATCCTGTGCCTCATAGGTTTAGCAACTTTCTTGTCCTCTACCCCTCAGATATCAATAGCACATATACATGTCCAGTTTTAACAATTAAAAATGTCTTCAGACACTGCCAAATGTCCTCTGAGGGAGGGCTGTGTGCAAAATCACTCATGGTTGAGAGCCACTGTTGTAACAGAATTAGAAATGGCCTTCCTTAGAGAGGACTTTCCTGGGAGATAAAGGATAAATTATGTTTCATTACCATTTATATGTGTAAGATGAGGTCAATTTGGGAGACCTATTTCCAGAGAAGGATGGATAAGAGTTGAAAATCATAGAGAATCTAAGTGTCAGTATATGTTTTCTATTCACTGTCATATTGAAAATATATCAAATATTTTCTGCTGAATAATAGGAACATAGAAAATTCTTAAGACCTGCACATGAGCTAAGAAGGAAACCAATTTATTGAAAATTGGTGGTCCAAGCACTGTGTTTGGTGGTTTTCATATATTATTTGTTCTTCCATTCAGTATAGTAGGGAAAAGCATAGGTTCTATAGAAGACAAATCTGAACTTGTTCCATCTTAGCCAATTTCCAGTTGTGCAACATTGTACATGTTATCTAACTTCTTCTGAGCTACAATTTCCTCCTTTGTTCATATGGTTAATAGTTTCTACCTCGAGGAGTATTGTGAGATTTAAATGTGACAATGCATGAGCAACATCACAAACTCTCAAGCTGTAAATATTCTCAAATGTTAAATAGGAAAGTTCTTCATCACAATGAAATAAAATAGAGCAATTTATAGGTCCTTTAAACGTCATGCCCTTTAAGTAAAATTTCAATGATTTCTCTCCGTATCTATTTTTTTTGTTGTTGTTTTACATACATTGCAACTCTTCAAGTTTTTCAACCTTAGGAGACTAATGCTATATGGCAAATTCTGTCAGATTAAAAGTGATAATATTCTTTGGCTTATCTACAGTAACAATTACTGAGCTATTCTGAGACCCAATGTCATCTCTAAAAACAAAAATCTGAATATTCAAGAGTGAATGTATTTTTAATGCATTCTACGCATAATAACAGTGGATTATAAACTGACAATATGTCAAAGAAGGGAAAGCAAGCATTTCACCATTCCTCTCCTGATGTTGTTTATTTTATCTTTGAGATCATATTTATATAATTATTAAAAAGCAGAATTTTAATCACCATGTTTGATTTTATGAGTATAATACAGTCACTTGAAATGCTCAATTTTTGTCAATTTTGAGATCACAATGACACAGAAATAAGCGGTGACCTAGTAACTGTAGAATCAAATATTTAATTCTTACTTTCTTGAAAAGCTAAATTAAATTGGAAAGCAAGTATAATATCATTAAGTTAACTCTTCATATAGATGAATCATGGATAACAAATTTTGGTATGGATTCTAACATGAATTTGGAAGGGCTCTAAATCACAGAACAATGAGGAACAACTGAGCAAATGGCATGTTGCTACATCGTGCATGTTGTGTTTTAGTGAGAGAAGTCCAATGATAATAATAATTCCTACTATTGACTTAAATATGTCATTTAAGCTTAGACTTTTAATCTCCAATATTAGATATTTTTAAATATCTTACATATTAAAGATAACTCAGGACCAGAGTCTATAGAACTACTAACTTTCATTTACATTAACTCAGTATACAATTCCTACAGAACTCCTATAGAAAAAAAACACATCTTTGTAAAAACAAACAAACAAACAAAACACTTTATTTATTTATTTTAAAGATTTTATTTATTTATTTCACAGACAGAGATAGGCAGAGAGGAGGAAGCAGGCTCCTGCTGAGCAGAGAGCCTGATGTGGTGCTCGATCCCAGGACCCCGGGATCATGACCTGAGCCAAAGGCAGAGAGGCTTTAACCCAATGAGCCACCCAGGTGCCCCAAAAAACAACTTTAAAAAATTGAATCACTTTATCAGGAAAATATATACAACTTTTAAAGACTAAGTCAACTGCAATCATGGTAGTTAACCATTTCCCACATATAAAGAAATTATCTGATAATGGAGAATGGCTGCTAGAACAATGTGTTATTGGGGGTGTTAACTAAAAAGACTGGGTTTAGACTACTGTATAATTCTCCTGTCGGTCTGTGAGACCTTTTCAGAATCATCTCCCATCCCATTGCTCATGCTCTTTCACTTGCAAATATCTGAAACTGTTGGTTTAATCTCCAAGTGAACATTTATAATGCCTACTTCTGCCCTGATTCATGGTGGCCCATTTCTGCACAGACTCTGTATCAGGACCTCAATGCCTCCAAAGGCAACCTTTTTGGACAATGCTGTTTGGAAATGGCTCTGGGGCTGCTCTAATGCTTTGATCTCTTTAAAACACTGTTTTGTATTCTCCAGAGAAGCTTCCAACTTTGGTCTTAATCCACTTTTTTTATTTTTTATTTTTTTGGTAAATAAGCTGAAGTAGTCTTACACCTTGCTTTGAATGTGGGAATTTTTTTTTTTTTTTTTTTTTCTTGAATGTGGGAATTTTTGATATCGGTTGTGTGGTTCTGGTACTTGGTATTTGGGATATTGGCCAAAGTTGCACAGTCACAAATTGGCTTCCTTTTTCAAGGGCAATAAAGAATGTGTTCATACATTCAACATACATCCAACTTAATTTATTGAAGATTGGCTAATGTTTGGGGTTCAGAGCAGAGGAAGAGGAGTTAGCCATGGTTATAAAGAAGAATTCTTCCTCCCACATAATAAGAAAGGAATACAGATGGAGGTAGTTTGTAAGTTTGATGACAGTTTAGTTTTATTTCCCATCCCAATGTTTTGTCTTCCAATTGTATATAAAATTTAGATTAAAATATTGTGTACACATGGGAGATTCTGGCAAGAAAATTTCAGGAAATAGAAACAAAGCTATTGTAATAATTTTGATGAAAGATGAAATGTTTTTCATTTAACATTGGATGGAATCAAATATATTGTAAACCTATAAGCACAATCATTAACCACGCCATTTTATTACTGCAGTACAAAAATAAATTAAATTGGAAAAAATTAAGGCTACAATTTTAGGGGTTTGCAGAAAAACCAGCATACCAGGTGCTATTAATTTATTATCCTCAACAAAGTACATTAAGAGAGCAAACTGGTTGTTTTAAGATACACTCCAATTTTTATTAAAGCCCTCTGAGGAACAATTAAGATAAAACATTTGTAATGTACAATTGATGTCTTTCTTGTGCATTGTATAATTAAAACAGGGAGATCCATTAATTATCCATCACCATCTAGAATGTATAACTCTCTATGCTTTCTCTCTTTTATTTCAATTTGGCTAGAAATTGGAAGAATAAACTTTACTGCATTTTGTGTGCTGCAGAAGAGAATATTTAATATTGTCAGAACATAGTGTAGTTATGCAGATGCATGAGATATTCCAGTAAGAAAGAAGATTACATTATGTCTCTGGCATGTGAATGGCAAAGGGAAAATTGCTTCCTACTTCAAAGGGAAAAATCACAAAATTATAGAATTTAAAACCTTAAGATATCATTAAAACCATTTTCTCGCCAGAAAGTTTCTAAGACTTCAGATTTTAGGAAAGCAATCATTTAGTCTTATTCATCTCACAGTGATGCCTCAAGCCCCAACTTCACCACACAGGTAGGACTAAATATTCCAGGGTCTGTTGTGACTCATACTTTTTTTTTTTTTTTTTAAAATCATAGTATCTATTTTTTTTTTTTTTCAGAGGCAGAAATGTGGTAGAAAACATAGATTCAGGAATAGAAGTCCCCAGGTTTACATTCTGGCTCTAGAAACTCTCAGCTATAAAACCTTGAACTCGGGGTTCCTGGGTGGCTCAGTCCTTAAGCATCTGCCTTCAGCTCCGGTCATGATCCCATGTCCTGGGATTGAGCCCCACATCAAGCCCCACATCTGATTCTACATTGGGCTCCCTGCTCGGCAGGAAGCCTGTTTCTCCTTCTCCCACTCCCTCTGCTGTGTTCCCTCTCTCGCTGTCTCTCTCTTTTTCTCTCTCTGTCAAATAAATAAAGAAAATCTTTAAAAAAACAAAACCTTGAACTTAACAATTCTGTGTCTTTATGTTAGAATTCCTTTATTTGTTAAATTTAATAATGCATTTACTCAGAGGGTCTTGAGGATTAAGTTGAAATAGTGATAAATACATACCAAATGGGGCGCCTGGGTGGCTCAGTTGGTTAAGCAACTAACTGCCTTTGGCTCAAGTCATGATCCTGGAGTCCCGGGATCGAGTCCCGCATCAGCCTCCCAGCTCAGTGAAGAGTCTGCTTCTCCCTCTGACATTCTCCCCTCTTGTGCTCTTGCTCTCTCTCCCTCTACTCTCTCTCTCAAATAAATAAATAAAATATTTAAAAATAAATAAATACATACATACATACATACATACCAAAAACTTTTTATAAAATTCAACCATTGTTATTAATCACAATTCATTAATTTCCCTGTACCAATTTTTGTATTTTCTTGTATTTATATTTTTATATTAAATCATGTCTCACATTCTGAGGTCAGATATTGTCTTTTTTTCAGATATTATTTTTTAACTTCATCAAGCTCAATGCAGATATGATTGCTCAGAAAACTTTTTCAAACAAATGTAGTTGTATTTAGAAAGTTTTATATGTCTTGATCAAAAGTGAGAAAAATACATTTTGCACAAGGAGGTAGATTCATTATAAAATAGACTATAAAACATTACAATGATATGTTTTAAATCGGTAATAAAATAAATAGCACTTCAAATGGCATGAGCTAAGGGAAGCAGATCACAGAACAAAGAAACCTGGATGTGGAAATTTTATGTGGACTTACAATGTGAAAATGTAGCATGATATTTTCTTTAACTTTCTACTTAGTCCCAGGTTCAGAGAAAGGGAACTTGAAGCAGAAAGCAGGCCCTTTACCCTAACAAATTTCTATGTTGAAAATAATCAAATATTTTTGGTAGAAAAATTAAAGAGAATTAGCTGGTTTTAGAGAACTTTTGAAGAAAAATTTCCCTAAATCTCTAAAAAGTATTATGGTTATAAACAAAGACAAATATATTTGCTTTTCCAGTTAAAAGATTTAGAGCCAGTTTCAGGGGTCCTGGCTGGCTGTCAGTAGAACGTGCAACTCTTGGTCTCAGGGTTATGAGTTTGAGCCCCATGACAGGTATAAAGATTACTTAAAAATAAGTCTTAAAAATAAAAAAAGAAAGAAAGAAAGAAAAAAGAAAAAGAGATTTAGAGTGAGGTTAGTAGAAGGGCCACAGGATTACCTGCAGCTTTGTTGTATACCAAACATGTTCTTTTCTTCTTACATACAATCTTGAAGTCATCCCTGAATCTCTTCTTTTTCACACCTCATGAACAGAATACATCAGCAAATCTTGCTGACTCTATTTGTAAAATATATCCTATTTGCAATGTTTTTCCCAGCTGACCAAACCCATTCTGCTCCACGCCACTAACACCTCTGCCTGGATAGGCACAGCAGCCTCCTAAAGGATTTTGCTGATTTTTTCTTTGTTTCTCTTGACTTTTTTCCATGAGGAAAAGAAAGAGAGAGAGGGAGAAAAGAATCCTTTGTAAAGAATGCTTATTGATATTCTTATTGAAAATGTCTTCTTAATCCTATTAGACTGACAATTTAAGAAAGTGGAAGTCTGTTTTAATTTTTCCCCTCATTTTAGAAATGTCTGTGAGTTTAGAAGGTGCTCCTTTTACAAAAATCCCTATTAAAAAATTGAGAGAACTATATTCTGAGCAGAAGATTAGATAACTTGAATACCTTCCTCATAAAACCAACTAAAAGTGCAAATAATGACGATGGAATCCAGAGAGTTAGAAAGCAAGCAAGCTGAAGTTTCCCTTTGGTAGCCACATATGACATGGGAAACCACAAATAAAGCCTGTGTCCACTATGGTGAGACTTAACTGGAAATCCATAAATAAAGTTGGTAGCCTCAGTGAAGAGTAAATAAGATTAAACTACAAATAACCTGACATATATATGGGGACATCAAATAAATTATATTTAAAGTAAGAGGTAGGCTCTCCCTTGAGCCTCAGGCCTTATGCCTAAAATTATTCATAATACTCGTGCAAGCCTATGAATCTCAGTCAGAATTTATCATAAAGTAGTTCAGAATGGTAGTGCTTCTTTGATCCTTCAAGCCTTCCACTCCTACCCCCACAAAAAGCCATAATTTTTGTTTATTTGAAGGGATATTGAATGGAAGTACCTATAGGCACATACAAAAAAAAAAAAAAAAAAAAAAGAAAGAAAGAAAGAAAAATGTCCTCTGAAGGAATTCATCTTCAAAAACAGCTTCAAAAAATTATCTTTCTAATTCTAAAAATTCTAAGGACCCACAATTTAAAAAAAAAAAATCATAAAACATATAAGGAAGCATAATATCATGGAAAAGAGCTTTTGAAAGTAACAGACAACAGAATTAGATCTGCAACATTGCAGATACTTAAAGCACCAAAGTACATAAATTAATGTGGCAAATATATTTACAAAAACAAAAAGGAGAACTCTAAAAATGAATGGGAAATACGTAACAATAAAAATTGACCAAACATATTTGAAAAGAAACAAATGTAGCTATTAGAATTTAATAATGGATTTGAAAACACAACGGATAAATATCAATTGGGAGAAAAATGCAAAGGTATTAATGAATAGGAATTTAGGGGTGCCTGGATGGCTCATTGGGTTAAAGCCTCTGTCTTCAGCTCAGGTCATGATCCCAGGGTCCTGGAATCGAGCCCCACATCAGGCTCTCTGTTCAGCTGGGTGCCTGCTTCCCTTCCTTTCTCTCTGCCTGCCTCTCTGCCTACTTGTGACCTTTTTCTGTCAAATAACTAAATAAAATCTTCAAAAAGAAAATGAATAGGAAGTTAAACCTAAAGAGATGATGAAAAATAAGAGACAGAGATAAAAGGGGAGAAGGGGCAAATATGAGAGGCAATGAAACTGGGAGATAGCACAAAAATGTTCTAACATCTGTGGAATGGGAGCACTGGAAGGTAATGCTAGAGAAATGCAGAGATGCAGGATCTGACCAGATAATAGCTGAGAATTTCTGACAATTGATGAGAGCACAAATCTATGAAGCTGTTAAATTTCAAGTAGGATAAAATTTTTTAAATCGGATAGAGAATTCTATATCCGGCAAAACTATTCTTCAAGAGGTGCCTGGGTGGCTCAGTCAGTTAAGCATCTGCCATTGACTGAGGTCATGATCCCAGGGTCCTCGGATCAAGTCCCACATCAGGCTCCTCCTACTCAGCGGAGAGGCTGCTTCTCCCTCTCCCTCTGCCTGCTATTCCCCCTACCTGTGCTCTCTCTTGTTCTGTAAAATGAATAAATAAAATCTTAAAAAGAAAAAAAAAAACTGTTCTTCAAGAACTAGGATGAAGTGAAACTTCATGGAGAGACAAAAACTGATTTGGCAAGCTGAAGGACAATGACATTCTGCACTGGAGGAAAGTGACACATGCAATCTACACTCTCAATTTCCAGAATGAATGTTGAGCAACACCCCCTCCCCAAAATGAAGCTTCCCATTTCTGGTTCGATTTGCAAAAAGATAAGAAATTGCCATTCCTGTCTCACGACCAGCAAAAATCTGAACGGACTGAAAATCAACCACTCTGCTTAGATCCACTGAGAATCAAGGTCACAGGGCCAGCTGTTGCCTGAAGACACACAGGCAGAGCGGGGATCCCAGTTTACCAGGAGAAGAATGGAACAGAAACTGGCACTGGAACCAGCAACCCATAGGAACACTTAAGGGGTCACTGACTAATGCTGGAGAGAGAGTATAGATGAGCTTAAAAGATAAATACTCAGAGCCCCCAGCCTTAGGGGCCCCATCACTTTTCTGAGTTTCACCCCTTGGCGTCCCACCACATTCTCAGAATGAAGATCAGAGAATAATCTGTCTTCATGCCTGAACAAAGGCCTGTTCTCAAATGAGGCTATTTGACCAGAGCCTAGATGAACTCGAATTTTACAAGAGCCAAACTAACTGCCCTGGAGGAAGAGAAATACCCAACCCCATGTCGCTCTGGTCTTCTAGTCTCAGCTACGAGGGGAAAAAAAAAAATCTAAGAAGCTCTTGTGATGGTCACAGCCCAGAAGCTCAAGCCCACCACAATCATGGGATTATATAACACTTACCCTCTCACACTTTACCATCATATTAATCAGGCTCCCGTAGAATCAACAGAGAAATGCAGCTAAAAACACTGCAAGGCTCAGACCCATTTTAAAA
The DNA here is from genome assembly GCF_009829155.1 of Mustela erminea. Lineage (NCBI taxonomy): Eukaryota > Metazoa > Chordata > Mammalia > Carnivora > Mustelidae > Mustela > Mustela erminea. The sequence goes on from NC_045617.1 coordinate 95,455,809, forward strand.
GAATCCCTGGGGAAACCCAAAGACAACAGAAGAGATAAAAAGAAACATTGGAGGAGATTTTAGCCTCTGATACCTGGAGCTACAGCAAACAGTAAGCACAACCTAACACCTAGCCAGATGAGCATAAAACCTTACACTAAAGGTCTCTTTACTTCAACTCCTTATAACTGATATACCCTGTCCAGATTTCAACAAAAAACTTTTAAGATGAGCTAAAAGGCAAAAATACAATATAAAGAGACAAATCAAACATCAGAACCTAACTCAGAGGCATCCGTTTTGGAACCATTAACCCTAACAGAAAATAACTCTGATTTATGGGATTAGGACCCCAACAGACAAAGTGGATGGCGTGTAAGAACAGATGGGTAATGGAAGCAAAGAGATGAAAACTTTAAGAAGGAATCAAAATATAATGCTGGAAATAAAAATAACATCGTATGAAAAATGAAGAACAACTTTGCTGGTACATCAGTAGATACTGGTAAGTGAAATTAAAGCAATACAAATGTCTGTGTTCATTTTCTACTGCTGTGTAACAAAGTGCCACTAACACCATCTTCAAACAACATACATTTATTATCACAGTTTCTAGGTGTAAGAAGCCTGGGCATAGTTTAGCTGGATTCTCAGATGCAGGATCTCTTAAGGATATAATTAAGGAATGAGTCAGATCTTCCATTGGAACTGTGGCTCAACTAGATCTGCTCCCACGGTTATGCTAGTGACCAGAAGATTTCATTTCTTTGCACTGAAGTCTTAAAGTTCTTGCTTGCAGCTCCTAGAGACTTCCTACATTTCCTTGCTGCCTTGGCCTTCCCCGGCAAAGAGAGCTTTATCTCAAGATGAGATAGTGAAAAGGAGGGCCATTTGTACCCCAATGTTCATAGCAGTAATGACCACAGTTGCCAAACCGTGGAAAGAACCAAGATGCCCTTCCACAGACGAATGGATAAAGAAGATATGGTCCATATATTCAATGGAAGATTATGCCTCCATCAGAAAGAATGAATACCCAACTTTTGTATCAACATGGATGGAACTGGAGGAGATTATGCTGAGTGAAATAAGTCAAGCAGAGAGAGTCAATTATCATATGGTTTCACTTAACCTGTAGAGCATAAGGAATACACGGAGGACATTGGGATATGGAGAAGAGAAGTATCGGAGGGGAAGATGAAGCATGAGAGACTGTGGATTCTGAGAAACAAACTGAGGGTTTTGGAAGGGAGGGAGGTAGGGTTTGGGTGAGCCTGGTGGTGGTTATTAAGGAGGGCATGTATTGCATGGAACACTGGGTGTGGTGCATAAACAATGAATCTTGTAACACTGAAAAAAATAAATAAAATAAATTTAATTTTAAAAAAAGAGAGAGAGAGAGACAGCAAGGAGAATCTCTAGAGCAAGCTGTGAAAACAGATCTTATAGAACATAAAGTAATCATGGAAGTGACACCACATTATATTTGCTATATTCTATTGACTAGATACAGGCCACTGGTCCCACCCACACTCAAGGAGAAGGGATTATACAAAGGTGCAGACAATGAATCAGGGGCCACTCCAGAGTCTGTCTGCTAAAATGTCTAGCTAAAGATGCTAAAGAGGTAGAACTGAAATGAAAGATAAGAGCCATGTGTATTGGCACTGTGGTAATTGGGGTTATATTTTCCTACACTTATATTGTTTGGGATAAAGGTAAATACACTGATTAATTTTTATGCTCTGTGAAGTTAAGGGTGTATATTAAATTCATAGAAACCATTAAAAGAGTGAAAACAGAAAAGGAAAAATTAGAATGAATAGAAGAAGGAAGGGAGAGAGGGAGAAGGAAAGAAAGGAGGGCCCAAATATAAGAGCTGTAAGAAATCCAAGTAGGTCAGTAACCTCATAAGAAACTGAAACTCTGCAGTAGAAATAGAAAAAGAGAACCAGAGCAAGTTTCTAAAAACCCAATAATATGTAGATTATAAGTAATATACCTAAAATATAAAGGAAAAAATTTTGACACTGAAAATATAGAAAATGCGATCAAATGAATCAGATTAAAAGAAAACTGTATTAACATCAAAGAGAACTTCAAGGCTTAAAAAAATATTTTAGACATATTGAAATTTTCCACAATGAAGAAAATGTTTACTTCACCAGGAAAATACAAAAATCTACAGGTCTGTGCCCCTGTAACATAACTTCAAAATACATGAAGAAAAAAATAGAAATAAAGGAACCTGTAAAAATAAATTGGCAAATTACAACCCATGGGAGAATTTGTGAAATTACCTACCAGTAATTGATACAGTGATCAATTTAAAGATCAATAATATCAAAGAATTGAACTTTAAAAGTTGGAAAACATTGAAGTAATTGACATGAATATGTTACTATAGTGCATAAAGCATCACGTCCAAATATAATAGAATATACATTTATTTTAGGTACGCATAAAGTGACCACATAGCAATGTGTAATAATGGAAATGTAATCTATGGGAGTGAATAGACTCACCCAATATATAGAGAGATAGGAAAAAAAAAAAAGAAGTTTCAGTCAGAACCCCAAGTATGAGCTTGAATGTAAGGGCAAATACTTGATTGTTTCTAAATCTATTTCCCTAGGTTTAACTTTTTTTTTTTTTTCAGCTCCAAGTAAAAACATCCATCTGGATTTCTATAGATGTATCAAGTAAATTATTTCCCAAACTTAATTATCTAACATACTAAATGAATTATCTTCCTCCATGTTCTATTTCAGAGGTTAAAACCTCTCCCAACTACATTATGAAGCCTCTCTTACCTCTGACTTCCTGTTGGGTTTAATCAATAGGAGTGTCTGAAAGGAGATCAAAGCCGGGGAAGGAAGGAGAGGGGTTGGAGTATCTAGTGACCCAAATCCCATCGTGCTCCCAGCTTCATTCTGGCCATGGCCCTGCTATAGCTCTAGCTGCTTCTTCCTAAAGACTGTAACAGCCCCACTACTGGTAGTATCTGGCTGTCTTTTGAACCATTGCTAGTTCCCATCACTCTGACCACACCTTTGTACATACCTTTGTATTAAATTATTTTCAAGTAACTGAGTGTATCATCTTCTTTCTGTTAGAGACCCAAATGATCCATTGACCATAGATTCCAAACTTAATTAGACAAAAGAAAAGCAATCATGTACCGGCAGCCTATCTTCAAAAATACAAAGATAATATGTGTGAAAGGCAGGGGTTTCACTCACAGAGAAGCATAAATAATTCAGAAATTACCATCCATTCCATAGCCGCAAACTGTGATTTATATTCTTTTGACTTTTCATACCAGTATCAATAGTATAGTGTTTCTTAACTGCTTTTATTTGAAGTCTGTTTAACTAAAAATAAAATAGTAATATAGTCTCCTGATGTTTACAGTACTCTCATTTTATCTCCAAAAGATGTATATCTTTGAATAGCAATTGAGAACACCAAAGCTATTTTCTTGAGGTTTTATTTCTTGTAGGCAACTCCTTCAATTTTTTTTTCCTTTTCATGTTATTCATTTCTCTTCCTCAGTAGGAAATCCTCAGTGTCATTTCTTTTTGAGAAATAATTTATCTCTAGTCTCTTGTCAGGACCCTTATCATCTATGGATTGAAATCCATGCCTCCCATAAATCAACCTATTTAAACTTCCTCTCATCTTCCTCTGCTTCTTCCTTCATTCTTTTTCTAATCTTACTCTCCCCATTGTCTTATCTCTTTTTGACTATTAATGGAACAAATATTCAGGACGTCCATAAAGTTATGTGTTAGGAACAATTTTGCCAAACTGATTTATTTTAGCCATTCAGTGTTCTCATGAGGCCAGACACACCTCAAAGTCTTGCTCACTAGATAGCAGCCCTATCAATAGAAACCTGGTAAATCCATTATATGCAATCTTTAATACCTAAAGTGATTTGTTTCTGTTCCTTTGGAAAATGAGGATAATCTGAGTCATTTTTTGGAAATGCAGGCAGGTTGACTGATTATAACCTGCCAAGAGGAAAATGTTGAAAGATCAAAAGTGGGTTAGTTCAGTGCCCTGACCTCTAGTCCAGGAAAAAGGAGAAACCTGGAGAAAGACTGGGAGCATCTAGAGATGTCATCCTTCCCTCTAAGGAGACAGACTTTTTAATACACTATTGGACAGTATCCATAGCATAAGTGCATGAGGCTCGCTTTTAAATGTAACAAATTCTAGTGCTTTAGAGTTCAAGGCTTTGCTGAAATGATTAGTCAGTTAAAACCATGGAAGAAATGAAAGAAGATATCATCTTGCATACCAGACTATTTGTAACAAAATGCTTTATTATACTCTCAAATTTAATCATGGACTCTGTAAAAAAGATTTTTACTTCTAAGTGATTTCTTATCCTGAGATTCCAAAGGAAACTTTTAATATTAAATGAAATATAACCTCTCAACTAAAGAAAGTCATATTCATAGCATTTAACTAATATTGCTTCTGGTTTTCTGAGTATAATTTGTAATATTCTCATCTAACCAAACTCAACTGTCCTCATCTTTCTAATTCCTATGCAACCTTAAAGAATACAACCCAAACCATATGGATCTTATTAATAGTACTTTGAGACTTTGGAGATGCACTAGAGAAATTAATAGAAGCAAAATTATCTTCATTTCATGCTGCAGACTCCCCTACTCTTGGCAGAATATCAAGATGGCAACCATCTCCTGGTTGGATACTAAAAATTCCTCTGTTGCCACACAGGCTGACATCCTCTCCCTACGTCCCTGTACCCTAAGCCCTGTTACTCTGTGATGGTTCCAACATGATGTGGACTAACATTGGCATGGTTTTGGTCTATGTAATAACTTACTCAAGATATTCATGTTATTTCTTTGATGCCTTTACTCCGCCATATGCCATTTTCCCCCCTTGCCATGTACTTTATCTGAAATGTCCTGATAGTATAATGGACTTGGTTATAAATTCACAAAATGGTCTCTCACTTCTTGAAGTGATAAAGGTACAATTCTTTTTATTCACTCTTCCAGCTCCCAAAGAGAAACTCCACTTCCCAAATCTATAAGAGATGGGTCAAAGAACAAATCACACTAGCTCTTTCAAAATGTCATTTTTTTTTAATTAATTTTTTATTTTTTATAAACATATATTTTTATCCCCAGGGGTACAGGTCTGTGAATCACCAGGTTTACACACTTCACAGCACTCACCAAAGCACATATCCTCCCCAATGTCCATAATCCCACCCTCTTCTCCCAAACCCCCTCCCCCCAGCAACCCTCAGTTTGTTTTGTGAGATTAAGAGTCACTTATGGTTTGTCTCCCTCCCAATCCCATCTTGTTTCATGTATTCTTCTCCTACCCACTTAAGCCCCCATGTTGCATGTCATTTTCTACTTATAATCATCAAGTCATTCTGGGCAGAGTTCTTCTCTACTCCATAGCTTCATGGTGATGACTAGGGAAAAAAAAATAAAGCTTTCAGAACCTAACCTACAGTAAATGTATAACAAATATTATTCATCATTATATATTATTATATTCATTGTTATAAACAATCAGCTTGTTGTAAGGACTAGAACACTGGATTTCAATCAAGATTTTAACTCTATTCCCTATGGAATTATATATATGTCACTTGACCTTTGTTTGGCCACCCTGGTCAAGCTTCATCTACATAAACCCCTTAATAGCACCCCCCTTCCAACCATTAAAGTCCAAATTTCTGTACAAGGTATGAAAGACCCTTAATATGAGCCTTGACTTTCTACTTCATACCACTGTGACGTACCACAACAACCCATCTCACACTCTAAACTATAAACCATTTGCTGATCCATGTTTGTGGTTCTGCACATGCCACCCTTCACTTGAAATGCCCTTAAACCTTACCTTTTCAAAATAAATTTTATTCATGAAGACTCAGGTAAAGTATTCTGTGGATCTCTCTCAAATTCTCCAATCACTTATTACTTCTAATATGCTCACATATAGTTCACACATGTTAATGTATAGTATATTAGCATATATTGGTATATTGTAGTATATACTAATATATATGTAGCTCTAGACTTGCTTATTTACTGTTTATATCCATACCACAATTAAAGTTTTCACTCAAGGACATATATTTTACCTGTTATCTCAACAACTGATAGTACTCTCAGCACAAAATCTGTCCTAATCATTAGTAGAAAAGTCAGCAGATGAACAAAATGCATTATTGTAGGCCACAAAACTCTCATTTATAAAATCAGAAAGCTATGGGTAATGATAATTTAGGTAAACTCTATGATTTCTTATTCATATGTAATTTTTGTTTAGACAGATAAATATTCCAATTTTAATTAGAATCTGTTTTATTCTACCTAAAGAAATTTATTACACAATATATTATTTTTTCCACATCCACTGTGTTATTACTTCAGAACAGATCATATTGAGAACAATTTTTATAAAGATGTCAGTTTAAATAATATGATTTGGAGAACTTCCATTTCAAAGTGGGATCAAGCAGTTTATAGCAAACCAATACTACTGCCAAGGACAACCAAAAACTCCAGATATAGCTTAAAGTCAGTTTCAAGGCACCATGTCTGCAGAAGTAGTAAGGAACACAGGGCCTAAATTTACAAAAAACTGGAGCCTCAGAGCAGTTATCAAATGGACAACCACCTTTTCCCCATGAGCATTTGCCAGTTCTGAAAAATGGAGTAGGGCCGGAAAATTCCGACTTTGCTTAGGAATAGGACTGCCTCTAAAAGACATAAAAACTAACAAAGTTTTGATGATCTTGGAAAGCCAGAATGACATAACTGTAGAGCTGAGAAACCTTAACATGTGGCAGGCTTCTCAAGAAATTTGCTGAATTACTCAGCTATGCAAAACAAGGGTTTAAAGAAATGGCCTCAAATAAACAAGAAAAAATTCTAAAAAGCAGAAGTAGAATTTTCCAGTCTCAGGGCACTAAGATAAAGACCTCCTGAGGAAATAAACACCAGTAAACACACAGATTATCAACTGGAGCCCCTGGAGGCCATGCCCTGGCAGGAATGGAATACACTTGGTGGAAGCATACAAAAAGGCAAGAAAAGGCACAGCCTAAAAACAAACAAACAAACAAACAAACAAAAACAATCCAACATCAGAACTAAACTCAGATACACCACGTTTTGGAATTATTAGATGGGGATTTTATTATCACTCTGGTTAGGACCTAACACTCTGTGTTAGGTCTCTAATGGAAAAGATAAACAGCAGCCAGTAACAGCTGGATAGTATCAGCAGAGAGAAACTTTATAAAAGAATAGAAAGGAAATGCTACAAATTAAAAACACTAACAGAAATGAAAAACACTTTGATGCACTCATCAGTAGACTGGACACAGCAAAGGAAAGAATCAGATAGCTTAAAGATATGTCAGTAGAAACTTCCCAGACTGATTATCACAGAGATTATATATCCATAACCAGCAACATCAGTTCACAGGCTCAGATAAAATGGGCTCAGGAAATGCACTGGATACAAGTTTAGTGATGGGGAAAAAAAATGAATAAAAAGCAAAATTGGTAAGAGGTGGTATGTCATTGTGGTTTTGAGAGCCTAGACATCTATCAACAGATGGATGGATAATGAAGATGTGGTATATATGTACAATGGAATACTACATTGAATTTCACATCTATGAAATTCCTACTGTCCCTTTGTCATTCTCAACATCATATACTAAGTCTAGATTTTTAAAATGCATGGTTAGCAGGAATGGATTCTTAGTTTTACCATATGAAATGTCAATCTACCTACATGGCTGTGAAATTCAAGAGTATCTTGGCTATTTTAGAAAAAGGTATTGAAAACTTACCGAACATATTTAGTTTTATCAATCCTTCACGCACACCAGGAGTGCCTAGATGACTTCTTTCCAATGCAAAGGGCTTGACATGTTTAATATTACTAGGACAACTCTATTGGGAGCTTAGGAGAAGCTAGCAGGACACTGCCTTGGTACCACCCACTTTCAAAACATATTCAGCTCCTCCTATAGACAGAAACATAGTTCTAATTGTGACCACAGCTTTTTCTTTCCTGTGGCTGAATGGAAGATCCCTGGATCTGAAATACATTTTTTACAACCTTTAGTTGGATTCAATGCACCACCTTCTAATGATAATACTATATATTTTAAAATTATTTACTATCTAGAGACAATATTTCTGTTTCTTTTGACCCAAGGTCATAAAGAGTTTCCATTATCCATCATTATTTTATGTCACTTAATATGGTCTATATATTATATTCTGTAATATAAATATTAACAGATAAAATATAAACAGAGATCAGTCCTTGTCCAGAGGGTTCAAAATCTACTGGAGAAAATAGAGATATGCACAAATAATGCTAATATTGGATATAAATTTGCTAGAGTGATAGATCAAGAATGCAGGGTTTATTTTCCACAGATTCTCTTATTTCCTTCATTTCAATATTGACTACCCTTGATGGCACCAAACTTAGTTTTACATTTCAAATTTCCTTGGTTATTTCAGCACCAAAAATTAACATAAAATGACAATAAATAAAAATCAAGTGGCACTTTCATTACTTTACTTCTTAACCAGACTAGTTAATCTTCATTCCCATAAAAATATTACCAAAAGGGAGGGTTTCCCGTATACATCACTTTAAAGTTTCAGGAATAATTGTAATTAGAGAAATGTTGTTATCTCCTAAGCACAGTCATTTCAACTCTACCAGAGAGTCTTAGCATTGGTTTGCTTAATAAATGCAATGCTTAACAGATGTGCAAATTAATTGAGTGAATTTAATTCATATGTATATGTTATAACAATAAGACTTCAGAGTGATAAATGCAATTAACAAGAGCATACCAACAAGGCATGGAGTATCCTGTAATTTCTGTCCATTTTTTATTATTACCCGTAAAAAACACCTCAAAGTTTATTATCTCAAATTTGCATGAAACTACGTGATTATAATTAGGAGTTCAATGGCTTCTCCATTTGTCCATTAAACAAAATCTCATGGGCCTTGTTGAACGAGGCATGCTTTGAGAATTGCTTTCTTGAGAAAAATAATAGGCTGAGCAGATTTGTATATCAAAAATTTCCAGAAAATGCACTCAAGCATGCACAAAAAGAAAATAAAATACAATAAAAATTTAAAATATGGTTTTTAACTTCACTAATTATTAATTGCCACTTATAAGTAGTATGTTCTGTCCTTTGATAAATATGAGGGCTAGTTTCAAAAGAAATCTGAACTCAGCCAAACATGTGCAATGAATAACATTTGAGTCAATGGATAAAATTTATAAAACTGGAAAATTTACAAGAGAAATATTCAAGGCTGAAAGTCAGCTATAGGACAAGGGCCTTACTGAAAATTCATGACTAGTTTTTGGAAATGTATGCAATCTTCTCTCATAAATCATTCTAGGTTTCAAATGCTTGTGTTTCTAAGCATTTGGTTGGCCTTTTCCCATACTCAGATGCTGCCATTTCTGCCATAATGACATTGCTGTTAGGCTAAGGGCAAAGGGTCAAAGAAAGGACAGATTGGTAGGCAAATATTTTAGAAAGTACATAGCTAGATATCATAGCTGAGAAGCAAAGAAGTAAAAATGACCTCTTTAAGGGCATACATACATAAAAATATATGTATAACTAATAAATGAAAACGTAAAACTACTAATCTTAATCCAACACCTATGTGATAGTCTCCTACAAAATGGATCCAAATAATGCCTGCCTCTTCATAGTCATATCCTTGTATAATCCTTGTCCACATTGTACCATCGTTGTTCTGTGTGACCAATAGCACATGGAAGAATTGATGATATATCCCTTCTGATATTAGGCTACAAAAGACATCATCGCTTCCATCTAGGTTCTTCTATATCCTAGATCATTTGCTTTGGAGGAAGCAGGATATCACATTATGAGGAGCCCAGTGGAGAGGCCCATGTTGTGAAGAACTATAAGGGATCTTAAAAGATGATCCTCTAAGAGCTACTTATAAAAATCACTCAAATCTTGTTTTTTTTTTTTAAAGATTTTATTTATTTATTTGACAGAGAGAGATCACAAGTAGGCAGAGAGGCAGGCAGAGAGAGAGGAAGGAAAGCAGGCTCCCTGCTGAGCAGAGAGCCCGATGTGGGACTCAATCCCAGGACCCTGAGACCATGACCTGAGCCGAAGGCAGCGGCTAAACCCACTGAGCCACCCAGGCGCCCAAAAATCACTCAAATCTTAAATAGGTAAAAATATAACAGTACATGTGAAAGTTCTCTATGCTGAGAATTACAGAACACTGAAGAGAAAAATCAAAGTAGATCTAAGTAAAGACATATAATATTCATTGAATGGAAATCTCAATATTATGATGTCAAGTATTGCCACATTGATCTATAGATTCAATATAATCTCAATCAATATCCTGCTAGAATTCTTTGTAGATATCTACAAGCTGATTCTAAAATATTTGGATAAGAAAAAGAACTTCAATACCAAAAGAATTCGTTAGAAAAAGAATGCAGCTGGAAGACTAACATTACATAATTCCAATACATACTATAAAGCTTCAGCCATTGAGACAGTATGGTATCATGGAAAGACAGACATAGAGGAATGGAACCAAACAGATGGTCTAAAATGGACCACATGAATATGGTCAAATTACTGTCAAATTGACAAGGTTACAAAAGCAGTTCAACAGAGAAAGAATAATCTTTTCAACCAGTGGTATGGAAACAACGTACATCCTTAAGAATAAGAAGAAAAATGACCTCAATTTATACCTAAAAACTTGTACAAAAATTAACTTAAATCATAGACTTAAGTATAAAACATAGAAATACAAAACTTTTAGAAAAAATATTAAAAAATCCTTATGACTTTGGATTATGCAAGGTATCCTTAAATACAACAAATCACAATCCATAAAAGAAAAAGTTGGTAAGGAGAATTAAAAAAAAAAAAACTCCTTTTGTTCTGTGAAAAACACTGTTAAGAGCAAAGAAAAGACAAGATTCATAGAAAAATATGTGCAAATCACTTACCTTACAAAACATTTTTATCCAGAATACATAGAGAATTTTCAAAACATGAGAAAACAAATAGTCCATTTTTTAAATGAGCAATATCTAATGCCACTTCAGAAAGGGAGATATATTGATGTTAATAAACACATAAAAAGATGTTCAACATCATTAGTTATGAAGGAAACGAAAATTAACATCAAAATGAGATACCACTATGCATATATTAAAATGCCTAAAATTTAAAAAATGATAATAACAAGTTCTGGTGAGAATGAAAGGAAACAAACCCTCAGACATTGTTGATGGGAATAAAAAATGGAATATCCACTTTGAAAAATAGTTTGGCAGTTTCTGATGAACTTAAAGAAGGAAGTTTAGAACATCTTACCTACTTGAATGGTGAAAGTGAAAAAAAGGAAAATATAAGGAAAACTGAGAAATTAAAAACTCTAAAATGTTCAGTCACAAGGTATTACTAAGATGTAGCAAGATGGAATGGCCTACCCTAGAGGCCCCCTTTTGCAATCTCTGCCCTTGCTGATGCTCTCTATGCCTAAGGTTTATGTCCCAAGGTAATATAAGCCACCCAAGAGTGTTATAAGATCCAAATTAATTAATAAATTGTAAATACATTAGTAGGGCTTTAGAATTAAATGTAGACTTATGATACTTCTATGATCATACTGAAGAAGTTGAAATTGGCTTTCCTATAATGTAAAAAGAGCTCTCTACAGTAAGAAAATTATTTCTTTTAAAATGTACCAGTATGTTCAATGGATATGCACTTTGTTTTCTCCAAAAGTATTGCCTAAATATCCACATCAGCAGAGAAAATTTAAAATTGGCCACCAAAAGGACATTATAGTATTGAAATGAATTGGATGGAATAATCATTTTGTATGAAATTACTACAGAACAAGGAGGAAAAAAAAAATTCCTTCACTCCCTAACAATTCTAGATAAAATCATTCCTGCTCTTTTACTTTAGTTTTTAGACCTTTCTGTGGACATTAATGTGCACAGTGTTAAAACTAAGAAGCTGTGTGTGTTATAAAGAAATTCACTAAGATATTGTATGGACAAGTATTTTTTATATCATGTAATTATTTAGCTATATTCAACCCCACAGTGTGTTTCTACTTACTAAGTTTGTTAGTTTGGTGCATGTTTCTGTGTGTGCGTGTGTGTGTGCGTGTATGTGTGTGTGTGTGTGTGTGTGTGTGTGTGTGTGTATGTTTAAAAGCACCTTTAGGGGCACCTGGGTGGCTCAGTGGGTTAAAGCCTCTGCCTTTGGCTCAGGTCATGATCCCAGTGTTCTGGGATCCAGCCTACCATGAGGCTTTCTGCTCAGCAGGGAGCCTGTTTCCTCCTCTCTCTGCCTGCCTCTATGCCTACTTGTGATCTCTGTCTGTCAAATAAATAAAATCTTTAAAAAAATAAATAAATAAAGGTACCTTTACTCATGGCACCTCTTCTGAGAAAAAAACTAACCAACTGGATAATCTGCAAGATATGAAACTGAAATGGGATATCTTACACCTCAATCTACTTATTATGGAGATAAAACAAATTTGTTACATTTAGCCTATAGAATAAAATGTAATAAAAACTGAAATAATAGAAATAGAGTGCATAAATTGGATGAGAAGAAAGAAATGTAGTTCTTATAGTTCATTTGTTTGTTTCAAGACTTATTTATTTTAGAGAGAGAAAAAGGGGGCGTGCAAGCAGAGGAGGGGCAGAGGGAGAGATGAGAGTCTCAAACAGACCGCAGTGTGGGCTCAATCTCATGACCCGGAGATCATGATCTGAGCCAAAAGCAAGAGTCAGTTGCTCAACTGACTAAGCCAGCAGGCACCCCCAAACAACATAGCTAGGAAAAGAAATTATTGTATAAAATTAGTAAAGAGAAAACTTCATTAAATCTTAATAGCTTTCTTTTTTTTTTAAGATTTTATTTATTTATTTGACAGACAAAGATCACAAGTAGGCAGAGAGGCAGGCAGAGGGAGAAGGAGAAGCAGGCTCCCTGCTGAGCAGAGAGCCCGATGCGATGCTCAATCCCAGGACCCTGAGATCATGACCTGAGCTGAAGGCAGAGGCTTAACCCACTGAGCCACCCAGGTGCCCCATAAATCTTAATAACTTTCTAACAAAATTTATGAATAAGCAACATATCTGTAAAGAAATCTAAATATTATAACAGAAAACATAAAAATACATTGGACAATAATTAGAGATGAATCATGAAGATAAATCTTACCTTCAATTTCTAGATTTTTGGTAACTTCTCTTCATCTAGAAAACTAAGCTACAACCTTTCCTTATCAGTATTTAAATTAACATATGTTCTTGATTTTAGCTTTAATATAAATTAAAAATTTCCTCCCAAAATGTCTTTAATTTTTTCTTAGCTAACAGATAAAACTAATATTTCATTCATTTCATATTGAGAAATAGCTATCTTTTTTTAAAGATTTTATTTATTGATTCGTCTGTGTGTGAGAGAGAGCATGCCCAAGTGGGGAGAGGAGCAGAGAGAGAGAGAAAATCCCAAGACTCTGTGCTGAGTGTGCAAGCCAATGCTGGCCCAACATGGGTCCAGTGCGGGGCTCGATCACACAATCAGGAGATCATGACCCCAGTCGAAACCAAGAGTCAGACACTTAGTCAACTAAGCTATCCAGGCACCTCAAGAAATAGCTATTTCTTATGGATAAGTTAGTTTCTTGATTTTAAGATTGTTCTCATTTATTTAATACTAAGTTCAAAATTAATCTACAATATAATACAAATAAAGATGAATTCTAATTAAAAAGCAAATTCAACAAGTTCTTCAACACTAATTTTTCATTACAATCCCCAAGCCAGAATTCACACATGTAATACTATAAAATGGTTTGACTCACGACATTAAAGTAAAACCATACTTCAATGTACAAAAAAGATGATAATAACCCTACTTAAAAATAGCAAATATCAAAACTTCTAAGTATTTAGACTATAAGTAAAAGTTTCAATTATTTTACCCCATACACATTTAGTTTAGGTCCATATTCTACTCTTAATATTGCCACCAAGTCCCTCAATCTTTTAACATATGCTATGTGTGTTTTTGTTGTTATAGGCAATATAAAGAAATAGTATATAAAGAAATAGTATATTTGATTTTCACCCCAAGGAAGTTTACAATCTGTTTGTAAGCTAGACCTGCATGTGAAAAATCAAATATCAAGAGTGGAATTGACATTTGAAAATAGTGAAGGTAGTTCTTAATTGCTAAATAAATGATACAGAAACAAACACATTTGAGTTTAGAAAGGTCCATCAAGCTGGACTGTTATAGGGGCATCTGCTTGAGGATTATGTTGTATGCTAAGAATATAAGAAGAGCTTCCAATATTCCAGGAACTTCCAGTCTAGTCCATGGACAGGCAAAATGTAACCGCAAAATAATGCGAGCAGAGTCTAAAAGTATATGTGAGATTTAAATATATACACAAAAGAGAGAGAAGCATTGCAAGTGCAAGGAACTATTTGGTGGACAGCAGTTTTTTGTACATCAACTATGGGTTAGGCACTTTACATATATTACTTTACCCCAAAACAATACTACAAAGTCATTATTACTATTATTATCCCCATTTTCTAATACAGGGACAAATTTTGAAAAGTTAAAGAACTTGCACCAAATCATTCAGTCAGTAAATAACAGATTTATCATTTGAGCCTACTTGGTCACAAATCTCCTGTCACTGATGCAAACATTAAGAAAGGAGTCCTTCGCATGTTTTATGTGAGCAGTAAGTCTGTGCTCACCTCTGATTTAGGTATAGATCTATAACCAAATAAAATCCTAAACTCCTTCATATATTACTTCTGTATCAAGTTTTGTGTTTGTTTGCTTGCTTGTTTGTTTGTTTGCCAGGACATATAACAAACTACCAAAAAATAAGCAGATTAGAACATAGATTTATTATCTTAGAGTTTCTGTGAGTTTCTGTGAGTCAGGAGTTTGGGGATGGCTTAACGGTGTGTCTTCTGCTGAGGATCTCACTGGCTGCAATCAAGGTATCATTCTCATTTGAGGCTAGGGGTCCTTATCCAAGCACATGAAGTTGTTGGTAGAATTCAGTTTCTTATAATTATAGTGCAGAGGCTCTCTGCTTCTAGAGGTGATCATCAGTTCCTTTCCATGTGGCACTCTCCACAATAGTTCATATCTTAGCTTCATGCTTTTTCAAGGCAAGTAGAATAGTTGGTTGCTCAGAGAAGTCCAATTCTCAGTCTTAAGGGCTTTCCCTGATTTCATCTGATAATCTCCCTCTTGATTATTTCTAATTCACTGACTTAGTAACATATGCAAAATCTCTTCACCTTTGTCATGTAACATAATTTAGTCAAGGGGGTAACATCTCTTGACTTTTGTCATATTTCGTTGATCAGCAGCAAGTCACACTTCTTGCCCCACAGATTATAAAAGGGCATGCACACCAGAAAGCAAGGATAATGCAGGGTGATCTTAAGGTCTATCATACACACTTCCATTCACATTATGTGTGTGTCCCTTCAACTTTCCTCTTTACATTAAATATAGGAAGAAGAGCAATTAAGAGCAATTTGGGGGTACTTGCCTGTAACCTCTAGCTAGAGATCAGGTTTAAGAGAAAGAAAAATGAAGCATTTTAAGTATCAAATTTTGAATGCATAGCTTCCATCAAAAATTACTATAAAATTTGGGTCCATAACCACTTCTTTGTGAAACTCTAGCTTGACATTAGGTCTGATGGAAGAAAATAAGAACATTTGGTAAGGGCAGATGCCAAGTGATAACTGTGTCTTAATTCTTAAACATGAGATTTGAGCAGTAATGAGACACCAGACACCATCTTATGAAGTTCTGGTCAAGTACCAGTAGTAGCATATGAACAGAGCATCATTTGGACCCCAGAAGTTTGGAACACAGCCAGACTCAGTGCTATGTGGGGTGCAGAAACAGTAATGGTAGAAAACAGTCTAAATGCCCTATATCTATTAAGAGAGATAACAAGTGGGTAGCCATTCTCTAGATGACTTGTTTTAGTAAATCTCTGTGGGAGAGAAATTTGTAAAGGTTGCTTAGTTTGGGGAAAAAAATACATGTAATGGACAATTGAGTCATATGAAGCTCATATGTTTTGTATATCTCTGGTTGGACTAATAAGGAACCCTAGAGGGGATTTTTCAACATTCACTGGCTCACTGCATGTTTATTACTACAGCTTAAGGGAAGCCAAACAAACCAATGAGCCACTACAGTCATGATCTGAAATCTTTGTTTCATGGCAACCCATAGACCTCATTCTAAAATGAACATCAAAATTCCATCTGAGCCTAAAGAGACTGCATCCTGAGATCAAACAAAACTAGGTCAACAGATGTGTGACATGCGCAGCTTGATCATTATTTTAGACCGAACGACACCTATTTTGTTCCATATGCATATCATTTCTTTGCTTTGATAAGTATCTCCAATTCACACAGCAGAGATGTTGTAGACTTTTACTTTCAACAACTCCGACGAGTTCACTCTGTAGGTATAAGGAAAGCTGGCATTCATCAGGATCAGACATGTTACTTAGGAAGCCAAATGTACCGGGGATTCCAAGTCTTCCTCATGGAGTACATAAGCTAGAGGAGTTACTGCAATAACTCTAGACTACCTATCAGACTGGAATACACCCATAAAGTTCAATTTCTCTCTCTAGCCTTGTATTTACTGTTGTAATGACTTCTGCACTGAAGAGGGACTAGTCCCTACACAGAAAGCGACAAACATTAAGTTTGCAGTGTTCAGAGAATACTGGACTCAATTACCCTATAGGCTTTGTTAAACCTAATTTAAAACCCTTAAATTACATCTTATTCAGCACTCGCCCCTTTGGGCCTTCTAGATATACCTAATCCCCTGTCTGGTAGAATCCTCTTACTGAAGAATTATCAGGCTCCTAAGAGTTTGAAAGAAATTTTGCCATAGGGAGACATACAGCTATGATGGAGTTGTCCTAAAATATGCTGTCTTTATGTATTTCACCATTCCTGAAATACTCTTGCTGTAAATCTCACTGAGCACCACTGGCTTTTATTAGGGAACTGAAATGTACTGCTAACCTCCAGGCATAAGAGAAAATCACCACCTTTTCCAACTAAAATCCTTCGACAAATCAACCCCAAGTTTAAAACTCTGAAAGCCATTCTTTTTGTATTATGCCACACACATAGCCTTATTTATAAAGTGAATTTTTTATCCAAATCCTCCCCAATTTCTGAAATTTGATTATCATAGGTTTATATAAGTTATAAATCTATGATAATCAGTTTATATAAGTTATAAATCTATGATAATCAGTTTATATAAGTTATAAACCTATGATAATCGTTTATATAAGTTATAAACCTATGATAATCGTTTATATAAGTTATAAACCTATGATAATCAAATTTCAGAAATTGGGGAGGATTTGGAGAAAAAAATTCACTTTATAAATAAGGCTATGTGTGTGGCATAATATAAAAAGAATGGCTTTCAGAGTTTTAAACTTGGGGTTGATTTGTCGAAGGATTTTAGTTAGAAAAGGTGGTGATTTTCTCTTATAACTTGAGGCTTTAATCATAGCAAAATGCAAATATCCCTAGGAGACCAAACACTTTGTTCTAATAGTTTATTTATTTATTTATTGTTTTATAGGAGCAGAGAGAAGATTCTGAAAGTCAATACAAGGAGAGAACATGAGGATATGGGTTACAGGATAAGAAAGCTATTTATATCAAAGTTGTTACTTCTTAAATATATCTAGAGATAGAGGTGACAAATCTGGGGAAATTTATATTAGTTATAACCACTGATATTTACATTATATTAATTAAGTTTTTAGAACTAGAAAGGCATTATCCAAGCACTGGGGATAAATTATAATCTAGTGAGGGTACATCCATGTAACAAATGAATACCTGAAATCAAGTCAGTTTGTCTTTGCTTTGTCTTAAATGTTTACAAAATGTCCCAGAAAAGTATACCCGAGACATAAATAAAAAGAGAGAAATATTAGATATAGAGATAAAAGCTGATGAATCTTTAATTTATTAAGGAATTATAACTGGAGGTTAACATTCCAGAGCAGCTCCCTAGAGTAATATCCACATCATCTCAAAACCCACCAGTTTTATTTTTTTAGTTAATCAAAACTTCTATAACAACTATAATTACAACTATAAGTACTAAAAAAAAATCTTCCATGTAGAGAATATTTATAATGCTATATAACATATTAAAAACAATCTACCTTTTCTCAATACATGGCTGAGTTTACTTTAAAATAAGGAGTATCCAGGCACCTGGGTGGCTCAGTTGGTTAAGCAACTGCGTTCAGCTCAGGTCATGATCCTGGAGTCCTAGGACCAAGTCCCCTGTCAGGCTCCTTGCTCAGCAGGAAGTCTGCTTCTCCCTCTGACCCTCCCCACTCTCACGCTCTCACTCTCTGTCACTCTTTCTCTCAAATAAATAAAATCTTAAAAAAAAAAAAAAAGGAATATCCTCAATTGAGAAACAGTAAGGAAAAACTGAATCCAGTGAGCTATGCAGAATTGTTGGGGGCTAGTCATCAAGAGGACGTGATGATTGGTCGACACATGAGCTGAAATCTGGTAATTTGAAGCTTCTGATCTCTTCCTCTGTCATTAGAATGTGCATCCTGTTTGCCTTCCCAGTTCCCAGAAGCTCACCCAAGAACATAAGCTTGAAATAATGATGTGGTGTTAAGACCATGTGGATAGTATACATGAATAAACCAAGTTAAGGCCTCTATAAAAACTGTTAGATTTTGGTGAGCAGAGACCAAGATCTGTTCATCTTACGGCCACCCAAGACAAAACTTGTACGTAAGTTTGCTTATTAAACCTGCTACCTACCAGTCTGAATGGTCTGCTTCTTTCTGCAGTATGTACCAGCTTTCTTCATGAGGGCTGGTTCCAAATTATACCCAGGGAACTCCCCAGGAGGTTGTAAACTAAGAGTTGGTGACCAGGCCTGGAAACTGAAAGAAATGGATCTTGGGGTCTCCAACATCTTTGGGGAAAACCCAGAGTCAGCCAGTAACTTCTACGTGGGGAGGGGTGGCCCATATTTTATGTATTTGTGGACTACTCCATGAGTAAGGGGACACCTTAGAAATGATGGCTGCAGTTGTGTGCTTCTTTGAGAAACTATGCATACTGCACTGTGGCAAAAAGAATCCCTGGAAAAGTGAGGAGAGTAAAGAGGATGTTGTGGTGTTTGACAGTGAAATGGACACAACACACTGATATCCAAACCCTAATACAATGGAAAGCAGAAACACAGCACAGTCAGTTCTGGTCCAAGATGGTGATCTAAAAAGACCTTGATATCTTCCTCTATGGAACACACCAACTTATACCTATTAACAAAAACAATTCCTCCTGAGGAAGAACTGAGAGCTGACTGAACAACAGTTGAACAACTAAAAACAGAAAGAATAGCAAGGAAACAACAGGAGAGCTAAAGACACAGTAACAAAAGGACCCCCCCCCTCCAGTACTGCAAAGGGCAATGGGCAGGGATACTACTGAAGGACCAAGAACAAATTCCCCTGTCCTTAGGTACAGGAAAAAAA
Organism: Mustela erminea; assembly: GCF_009829155.1. Classification (NCBI taxonomy): domain Eukaryota; kingdom Metazoa; phylum Chordata; class Mammalia; order Carnivora; family Mustelidae; genus Mustela; species Mustela erminea. Next base: position 95,475,528 of record NC_045617.1, read on the forward strand.
AGTCAGTTTAAAGGAAAAACTAGCATATAAAAGAAAACATTAGAATTCTGCCAAGTGACAGAAGAACTGCAGGAACACTCTCCAGGTAAGAGGAACCGGAGAATGACAGTTTATAGTCCCACTCTACCTTAAAAGCCTAGACTTGAGCAGGGTCTATGGACACTGTAACAGACAGGTCTAGATGCCATAACTGGCATGCATGGTTGTCACACAGAATTTGCAATCTCAGAAAGCCCAGGGTCTATAAGTCCACATCAGCCTGGGTCACAATGGGATAGGAAAAAAGTCAGGGTTTAAAAGGTCTGAAGAGTTGCAAGGATGCTCTCTTCCTCTTTACCTCAAAAGGTCAAATTGGAACAGGGTCTGGCTTACAGTGAACTTGTAATGAGAGCAGTCCCAATGCCCTCAAGCCCACATGAGCCTCTATGGTGCTGGAACACAGAAAATAAGCCACAGAAGCTTAAGTTTTTTGTTTTGTTATCTACCTATTTATGTATGTATGTATTATATATATATAATTTTTCTAGTTTGTCTTGCATTGTTTTAATTTTTTGTTTTGTTCTACCTTCTTTTTTCATTTTCTTCTTTTTTCATTCTTTTTAATTTTATTTATTTATTATTATTATTATTATTATTATTATTTTCTTTTTTCTGAAAAAAGCATGATTTAAAAGAGTAACCAGCATATATAGCTAGCTATATATCTATAGCCACAGCTCCAACTACCCAGCAATTGTCACCAAGCATATACAGTCTGCATAGGAGACACAATACAAAAAGACAACTCTTTCAAGTTTAGGAGAAGTAGCCATTCTGACTAATCCATAAACACAAACACAGAGAGAGCTCAGTGAGACCTTCAATAAAGAGATAGAATATATTAAGAAGAACCAATCAGAGTTGATGAGCACAATAATAAAATAAGAAAAACACTAGCAGGAATCAATAGAAGATGAGAGGACATAGAATAATGTATCAGTGATCTAGAAGACATGGTAATGGGAAGCATACAAGATGAACAATGGAAAGAGAAAATACTTTTTAAAAATGAACATATTAAAAAAAAAAAAAAACCAACACAAAAATGAGTATATAAAACACAACACCTTGAAGACACCTGGGTGGCTCAGTCAGTCTTCAGTTTAAGTCATGATCCTGGTGTCCCAGAATCTAGCCCCCCATCGGGCTCCCCAGCTTCTCCCTCTGACCTTCTCATGCTCTCTCTCTGAGTCTCTCAAATAAATAAATAAAATCTTTAAAAAAAACACCTTCAATACTCCAAAAATAAATAATGCAATTAACAAATGGGCAGAACACATGAATAGACATATTTTTCTGAAGAAGACATAAAAATGGCCAATGGGTACATGAAAAGATAGTTAACATCACTCATCATCAGGGAAATAGAAATAAAAATCATCATGAGATCTCACCTCACACCTGTCAGAATGGCTTAAAATTGACAACACAGGAAACAACAGATTTTGGTGAGGATATGGAGGGAAAGGTAGGCAAGCTCTTACACAGTTGGTGGGTATCCAAACTGGTGCAGCCACTCTGGAAAATAGTATAATATTTCCTCAAAAAAGTTAAAAATAGAACTACCCTATGACCCAGCAATTGCACTACAAAGTATTTACCCAAAAGGTTAAAAAACTGATGATTTAAAGGGATACATATACCCTAATGTTTATAATAATATTATCAACAATAGCTAAATTATGGAAAGAGTCCAAATGCTCATCAACTGATAAATGGGTAAAGAAGATGTGGTATATATACACAATAGACTATTACTTAAACATAAAAAAAAAAGAATAAAACCTTGCCATTTGCCATGAGGTGGATGGAGCTAGAGAGATTTATGCTAAGCAAAATAAGTACACAAACAGTCAGAGAAAGATAAATACCATATGATTTCACTTATGCGTGGAATTTAAGGGGGAAAAAATGAGCACTGTGGGATGGAAGGGTGGGAAACCAAGAAAAGACTCTTAACTACAGAGAACAAAGTGAGGGGAGATGGGTGAAGAGATGAGTCAAATAGGTAAAGGCACTTGTGATGAGCACTGAGTGTTACATGTAAGTGACAAATCACTAAATTCTATACCTAAAATAATATTGCACTGTATGTTAACTAGCTGAAATTTAAATAAAATTTAAATTAAAACTTGGGAAAAAAGGGAAAAAAATGAGGCTAGATTAAAAAAATCTCTTTGAAAACATCAAGCAAACAGGCATTCATATTACAGGGGTCCCAGAAAAAGAGAGAGAAAGGTATAGAAAAGTTCTTTGAAGAAATAATTACTGAAAACTTCCCTAACCTAGGAGAGGAAAGGACACTCATGTCCATGAAACAGAGTTCCAAACAAGATGAACTCAAAGAGGTCCACATCATGGCACATAATAATTACAGTATCAGTGGTTAAAGATAAAAAGAGAATCTTACAAATAGTAAGAGAGAAACAAAAAGTCACCTGCAAAGGAAAACCTATAAAGTTATCAACTGATTTTTCAGCAGAAACTTCACCAGCCAGAAGAGAGTGGCATGACGTATTTAAGGTGCTGAAAGGCAAACAGAAACAAAAACAAAAACAAAAAACCTATAACCAAGAATACACTAGTTAGCAAGGTCATCATTCAGATTGGAGGGTGAGATAAATGGTTTCCAAGACAAACAAAAGATAAAAGAGTTCATCACCACTAAACCAGCCACATGACAAATGTTAGAGACTTCTTTAAAGGGAAAAGAAATGGCCATAATTAAAACCAAGAAAAATTTTTTTTTAAGATTTTATGTATTTATTTGACAGAGAGAAATCACAAGTAGATGGAGAGGCAGGCAGAGAGAGAGAGGGAAGCAGGCTCCCTGCTGAGCAGAGAGCCCGACGCGGGACTCGATCCCAGGACCCTGAGATCATGACCTGAGCCGAAGGCAGCGGCTTAACCCACTGAGCCACCCAGGCGCCCAAACCAAGAAAATTTGATATAAAAAGATCCAAAATATGAAAACATAATCACAAAATGTGAAGAAGAGTAAAAGGGGAAGTGAAAGAGGAAAAAAAAAACTTCTTTATTTTTATTTTTTAATTCTTTTTTTCTAGAATGTGTTTGAATTTAAATGACCATCAAATTAATATGGAGTGATATTTACTTTAGAATGTTATATGTAAATATCTTGATAACCACATACCCCAAACTTACAGTATATGCACGAAAAAAAAATCACACTAGAAGTTCATCAACCACCAAAAAAGGGAGAAAGAGAAGAAAGAAACAAAGAGGAACTATAAAAACAACAAGAAAACAAATTTTTAAAATGACAGTAAGTACCTACTTAAAAGTAATTGCTTTCAATGTAAATGGCATAAATGCTCCAATCAAAAGACACAGGGTGGCAGAAAGGATAGAAAAACAAGACCCGTATATATGCTGCCTACGGGAGACTCAACTCAGACCTAAAGACACATACAGATGCAAAACGAAAGGATGGAAAAACACTCACCATGCAAATGGAAGGGGAAAAAGGTTGAAGGAACAGTACTTATAACAGACAAAATAGACTTCAAAACAAAGACTGTAGCAAGAGACAAAGGACATGACATAATGGGAAGGGATCAATCCAACAAGAGGATATAACAATTATAAATATCTATGCACCCAACACCAGAACACCTACATCATAAAACAAATATTAACAGACATCTATTAAAGAGAAAAACTGATAGTAATAAAATAATAGTAGGGGACTTTAATACCCCACTTACATCAATGGATAGATCATCCAGATAGAAAATCAATAAGGAAACATGTCTTTTACATATTAGACCAGAAGGACATAACAGATAAACACAGAACATTCCACTCAATAACAAAAAAATATACTTTCTTTTTAAGTGTATATAGAATATTCTCCAGAATAGATCACAGAGTAGGCCATAAAGAAGCCTAAAAAAAAAAATTTAAGAAGATTAAATTCATGTAATGCAGATTTTCTAATCGTAACAATATGAAACTAGAAATAAAGCACAAGGGGAAAAAAACTGGGAAAAACACAAACACATAGAGACTAAATAATATGGTACTAAACAACCAATGGGTCAACAAAGCAAACAAAGATGAAATAAATAAATACAAGAAGACAAGTGAAAGTGAAAACAGAACAGTCCAAAATCTTTGGGGCACAGCAAAAATAGTTTGAAGAGGGCTACCTCAACAAGAAAAAAATCAAATAAGCAATCTAAAGTTACACCTAAAGGAACTAGCAAAAGGAGAACAAAGAAAGCCCAAGGAAAATAGAAGAAAGGAAATAATGATGAAACAGAGAAATAAATGACATAGAAAGTAAAAAACCAAAACCAAACCAAAACAAAACAAACAAAAGCAGAGAGGAAAGAGAGAGAGAATCAATGAAATGAAGACTTTATTTTTAAACAATAAAAAAAGAAATTGACAAACCCTTACCCAGACTCAACAAGAAAGAAAGGACCCAAATAAATAAAACCAGAAATAAGAAAGAAGTAACAGCTGACACCACAGAGATACAAAGGATTATATGAGAATACTTGAAAAATTTAGTAATTATAAGCCAACAAACTGGACAACCTAGAAGAAATAGATAATTTCCTAGAAACATACAATCTTTCAAAACTGAACCAGGAAGAAATAGAAAATCTGAATAGACTAATAGAAGTAACAAAATTGAATCAGTAATCAAAAAAACTGCCAAAAATCCAGGACCATATGCATTCACAGGGGAATCCTACCAGATACTTAGAGTTAATACCTATTCTCTTCAAACTATTCCAAAGCATAGAAAGAAAAGCGTCAGAAGAAAGCTCTTGATAGAAAGCTTTTCTTTTCATAGAAAGAAAAGCAGAGAAAGAAAAGCTTCCAAATACCTTCTATGAGTCCAGAATTACCATGATACCAAAAGAAAACACACACACACACACACACACACACACACACACACACACTCCATGCCAACATCTGTGATGAGTATAGATGAAAAAATTCTCAAAAAAATGTTAGCAAATCACATACAAAAGTACATTAAAAGATTATTCACAATGATCATGTGGGATTTATTCCACGAATGCAAGGAGAGTTCAAATTTACAAATCAGTCAAGATCATACACCATACCAACAGAAAAAGAATAAAAATTATATTATCATCTCAATCGATTCAGAAAAAAGCATTTGGCAAGATTAAACATCCATTTATGGTAAAGAATTCTAAGAAAGTGTGGTTAAAGGAAACAACTTAACATAATTAAGGCCATAAATGAAAATCCCATAGCTAACATCATACTCACTGGTGAAAAACTGAGATTTCCCTCTAAGATTGGGAATGAGACAAAATGTCCATTCTTGCCACTTTCATTCAGAATAGTATTGAAGTCTTAGCCTCAGCAATCAGAAAAAAAAAAAAAAGAAATAAAAGACATCCATATTGGTAAAGAAGAAGTTAAACTATCACTATTTGCAGATGACATGATACTATATATAGAAAATCCTAAAGACACCCCCCCCAAAACTACTGGAAGTAATATACCAATTCAATAAAGTGGCAGGATACAAAATTAATCCCCAGAAATTGGTAGCCTTTTTATACACTAATAACAAAGTAGCCAAAAGAAAAACACTTTTAAAAAATGTATAATTACACAAAAAAGAATAAAATACCTAGAAATAAACCAGACCAAAGAGGAGAAAGACTTATACTCTGAAAACTATAAAACACTGATGAAAGAGATTGAAGATGAAACAAACTTATGGAAATAAAATCCATGCTCATAAATTAGAAGAATTAATACTGGCAAAATAGACATACTATTCAAAGCAATCTATAAATTCAATCTAATCCCTATCAAAAGGCCAACAGCATTTTTCAATTATGTTTATGTTAGTGTTGCAATGAATACTGGGTGTTATATGCAAATAATGAATCATTGAACACTACATCAAGAACTAATGATGCCCTGTATGGTGACTAACTAACCAACAGCATTTTTTACAAAACTAGAACAAATAATACTAAAATTTGTATGGAACCACAATACATCCTGAATGGCCAAAGAAATCCTGAGAAAGAAAAACAAAGCTGGAGGTATCACTAGCCCACATTTCAAGATATGATACAAAATATAGTACTGTTTGGTACACAAAAATAGATACACAAATGAATAGAAGAAATAGAGACCCCAGAAATGAACTCACAATTATATAGTTAATTAATCTATGGCAAAGGAGGCAAGAATATACAACAGGATTATGACAGTGTCTTCAATAAACAATGTTGGGAAAACTGGACAGCAAAATGAAAGTGGACTACTTTCTAATACCACACACAAAAATAAACTAAATTAAAGACCAATGAGAGCACTGAAACCATAAAAATCCTGAAAGAGATTATAGGCAGTAGTTTTTCTGATATTGTAACTGATATAGTAACATTTTTCTAGATATGTCTCCTTAGACAAGGGAAAGAAAAGCAAAAATAAACTATTGGAACTACATCAAAATAAAAAGCTTTGTACAGCAAAGGAAACCATCAACAAAACAAAAAGATAACCCACTGAATGTGAGAATATATTTGCAAATGACATTTCCAATAAAGGGTTAGTATCCAAAATATATAAAGAACTTATATAACTCAACACTAAAACCAAAAGTAAACTAAACCAAAAACCCCACAAATAATCCAATTTAAAATGGATTAAAGAGATGAACAGACATTTCTCCAAAGAAGACATATGGATGGCCACAGACACATGAAAAGATGCTAAAAATCACTCATCATCAGAGAAATACAAATTAAAGTCACAATGAGCTATGACCTTGTAGCAGCTAGACTATCCTAAAACAAAACACAAGAAAGAACAAGTTTTGGGGAGGATATGGAGAAAAAGAAATGCTTGTGCACCACTGGTGAGAATGTAAATTGGTACAGTCACCATGGAAACAGTATGGAAGTTCCTCAAAAAATTAAAAATATTAATACTATATGATCCAATAATTTCACTACTATTTACCCAAAGAAAATAAAAACACTAATTCAAAAATATATATTCATCCCTATGTTGTTTATTGCAGCATTATTTACAATAACCAAGATATGGAATTAACCTCGCTGTCCATCAATAGACAAATCAATAAAGAAAATATATATATACATTATGCAATATTATGCAATGATAGAAAAGAATAAGATGGTGCCATTGAGACAACATAGAGAGATCTAGAAGGTATTATGCTAAGTGAAACAAGTCAGGCTGAGAAAGACAAGTATTATGTGATTCTACTCACAACAGGAATCTAAAAACAAAATGATTAAACAAACAAAAAGTAGAATCAGACCTATAAACAAACATAGAGAACAAACTGATTGCCAGATGGGAGGGGGCTGGTGAGTTGGACAAAATGGGTGAAGACAAGAGGAATACACAGGTTTCTAGTTATGGAATAAGTAAGCCACAGAAGTAAAAGGCACAGTGTAAGGAATATAGTCAATGATATTGTAATAGTGAGGTAAGCGGACAGATGATTATGGTCACTTGTGTCAAACATAAAAACTTGTCAAACCCCTAAGTTGCACACCTGAATTAAAGTAACATTGTATACAAACGGTACTCAAATTAAAAAAAAAAAAAATCTAGAAAAAAAAAAAAAAGCAAAAATCAAAGCCCAACAGCAGCAACCCCAGCCAGGAAGGCTGCCCCCAGTTCAGATGAGAGAATATACTCCCACTGAGCTTATTGGTATAGTTGCCACATTCTAAGGAAAGGCCAACAAAAATATCCAGGCATGATTTTTTTTTGTTTAAAGATTTTATTTGACAGAGAGAAAGAGAGATCACAAGTAGGCAGAGCAGCAGGCAAAGAGAAAAGGGGAAGCAGGCTCCCTGCTGAGCAGAGAGCAAGATCCCAGGACCTTGAGATCATGACCTGAGCCAAAGGCAGAGGCTTAACCCACTGAGCCACCCTAGGTACTCCATATCCAGGCATGATTAATGCAGCTACAGGATAAAGGCAGTCATGCCATTTCTCTGATCGGCCAAGAGGCAGAACAGCAACCTCATGGTGCTCAAGGATGGGGGAATAGGCTCAAGTATTCATTCCCTTATACATTGAAATATTCTAGCTTTCAGGGAAGCTTGGCCCAATGAGGGAGAACTTTGTGAACATGTAAACCCTAAAAAATCTATACAAGAGGTACAACAAATTCTTAGGGAATTGGAAATGAGACAAGGAATCTATGCCCCTATCAGTAAATTTCCTGATCAGGCCACATTCACTGCAGAAACGATAGCCAAGATACTTCAGTGTGCCCTCACTCTTGGTATGGAATGCTGAGATCCATGCTAAGACCAATGGTGGGACAAGACATTCATAGTGTTGGATAAACCATTGATTATATGGGAGTAACTGACAAATCCCAGGAACAGGGACAGGCTATGGGAAAGACCTGAGAGGGAGGAACTCAGAGAGCAAAAATGCTATCCCAATGGGCTATAAAGTGTCCAATAAATGTAACCTGGAAGCAAATGTAATTTGATGTCATTGCTGTGGGAACCCCACCTAACCAAATAGATTGACAACCCAAGGCTTTGTTGGTCAACCTGTGGAAAGCCTTAAAACCTAAACAACAGTTTAGACCCCCTCCATCTGGTTCTACCATCTCTGACACTCCACCTTCTTCAGTAGAGGCCTCAGGGATACAGTCCTTTTTGCGGTGGGTATCTCCCACACCCCAGGTACAGACACAATCCAATACTGCCTCCAGGTAAAGGCCATTGGAAGTGATCAGAGGTCTCATCGAAACATCATTATTCACTGGTCCTTTAAAACTAAACAAGCACTCTGATGGATACTGGACCTGAATATACTCTAAGAATGATAATCCTCAGAGGTTTCTTGGCCCCCTCAGCACCACTGATGATAATGGGTGAGTCCTTTTAACATTGCAAATTGGGCATTCTGCTTCCAAGAATATGAAGTTTGTATTTCTCCAACACCAGAGAACATATTGGGGCATTGATATCCAACAAGGCAAACTCTGCAAACCTCTATCAGTGAATTCCACCTCTGGGTTAGCATAGTCAAAGAGTGTGGAGGGGAAACTGGGAATTGGTGAGCCTACAACCCCTTCCAAAGCAGTAACTGTTAAGCAACACAGACTGCCTGGAGTCATGAGGAGATAGAAAAAACTATCTAAGAACTGCATCAAGTAGGTATTGTACTTCCTGATCATAATGTCTTCCAACAGCCTAGTATGAACAGGGAAAAAAAAAAAAAGCCAGATGGCTCATGGCAAATAATGATGGACTACCAAAAACTGAACAAGGTAGTACCCTCATTTATGCAGCTGTGCCCAACTCTGCCACCATCTTAGACAGCTTAGCCACAATTCTAGGATTGTAGCATACTGTGCTGGACTCATAAAAAAAAAAAAAATCTTTTTTTTTTTTTTTCATTTTACTCTTGACTACTGAGTCATAAGAGCAATTTTCTTTCACATGAAAGGGTCAACAGTGTAACTCCCAAATGCTTCCCCAAGGTTACCTGCAGAGCCCCACCATGATGTGGGATGGTTGCCCAAGTTCTGTTTCTGTTCTCCACATCAGTAAAACAGACCCATTACATTGATAATATACTGTTAACATGTGACTTTGTCTGCTGCAGGAAATTCTGGAGGTTTTGCTGGAAATTTTTCATGGGAAGAGGATAGGTGCTGAATTCACAGAAAATTCAAGGCCCAGGCACCACCAAAAGGTTTTGGGAGCCCTTCAGTTGAGTAAGACACATATTGTTTCAGAAGCTGTGACTGATAAGAGACAAGCTTGTCCAATATCTAAGAATGTAAAGGAGGTGCAAGCCTTTGTAGGGATATGGGAGTTGGGAGACTTTTATTCCCTATTGGCATAGTGCTGCTGTCCCTTCTGTCTCCTAGTAAAGTAAGGGCAAGTGTGGTACTGGGAATCAGAGCAGCGAGTCATCTTGGGAAGGCAAAAATACTAGTGAAGAAAATTCAAATTCTGAGCATCTTCCAAGCAGGGCTAACATTTGAGTTAGATGTGCCTTTAACTCTGCGAAGTATGGGACAGGCACTATGACAAAGACAACAAAGAAAGTACAACAAGGATTTTTGTCCCAGCTCTAGAAGGGGATAGAATGCCCCAATGTGTTCCATTAAAGCAACAGCTCCTAGCCATGTGCACAGCACTGCTCCAGGTAGAGCCTTTTAGGAAGGAATAACCATAGCAGCCAGTGGGATGAACTCAGAGTGCTTTGGCTGGTTAAACTTACACTGACAATTGGGCCATTATAAAGAGCTTAACCCTACAGCTTGGACAATGGGAGGCTGAGGGGTAGATGAACATGAATGAGCCCTTGTGGAGGTCAGGATATGTGGGGTCAAAGATTTTTGGGGCTGCCTAAAAGAACCTGAAGGGGGGAAAAAAAAAAAAGAACCTGAGGCATTCAATTATTTTCCACATCCTGAATTCATAAAACATTAATACCCCTGGCAGTTAGGAAGTTGATACATTTTCTTGGGTATAAAATCTAGCAACTGACCCTTCAATAAATACAGTAGGGTAGGAGCATAGAAAAAACAACCACTGTTTTTAGCCCAGGTGGGAAGACAAATTGCCAAAGATGCTGGATTGCCCTTGAAATACAGTTACTTGGTTAATGTAGTGACAGGTCTTGTGTGTTCTAAGCAACACCCAAGGCAACCACCAAAGGAGTCTGGGACTATCCACTGGAGTTTCCAGCCAGTTAGAGATCATCAAATTGAGTATATTGGCCTCCTGTCTCCAAGTGAGAGATCTCAGTGCCTTGCTTTACATGGCCACCATTTTTGGCCTAACCCAAGCTTTATTCTGTCACTGTGCACGCCAGGCTGTCATTATTGAATTAAAGAAGCTGAGTGTCATGTACCCTCATCAACTAGACCGTGAGCAAGGTCACACTTCAAAGGCCATGCTCTGTCTGCAAGACTGGGCAACAGAAAATGTCTTTGAACGGAGTTTCCATCTCATCCATATCCTGCAGGAGCAAGGTTGGTAGATAGGAAAAATGGAATATTAAAGCATCAGATTTATTTATGAACAGCTAAAACCCCCTTAGCCAAGTGGATTAAAGTCCTTCTCATGTTTTTAATACATTTGCATGATCAGCCAGTGGAGCCTGTTATCCCTTATGTCAGACCAGGGACCCCTGCCAAGGCACCTAATACTATAAATGTACCTTGCCCCCAACTCTCACTGAGGATCAATATGCTGTGTTGCTGGGAACATTGAGAACTATCAGGCCTGAGAAAGGAATTATATACTGGAATTTTCAATGGAATGTTCCACTGGAATGTGAGAGTTACTTCACACCCTTAGGTGAGAGGGATCTTCGATCTCATTGCTCAGCTGCAAGCTGGACCTGATGAAACACACTATGCCTATGCCTGCAATGGAACACACACCACTGAAAGAGGGGAGAAGGTAGAGGTCCCAGTGTGGCATAGCCCATCTCCAGTCATCTCCAGTTCATCTTCTCATGTCTGATGGGGCTGACTCTTCCAGCCAATATGCACAACTAGGTCAAGAATCTATAACTGCCAACCTCTCTTTCCCCAAGACATGGTGGGCATGTTCTGTTTTCCACTGATATGATCATTTGGCCACCATTTTTTCATCTCTACTGGCCTGAAGGACATCATAGCACACAAAGAAACCCTCATTAAATTCGCACAGCCAGCCTTAAACAACAGCCAACATAGCCTGCCCTTAATGAACACTGTAATACCTCTAATGAGAAAAGTAATGCTGTAAATAACATGGTCTTAAACATTATTACTGCCTCTCAAAAAGGCATTTACGCCATTATCCAAACAGAATGTTGTATGTTCATACCTGATGAGCCTGCTAATGATTATCTTTATTAGATCATTTGGGGATACTGGTGAATGCCTTGAGTGACCTGAATCCCTAGAAGACTTAGTAAATCAGTGGCTTGAATCATGAGGCTCTTGATGGAAAAATAATTATCATGACTTTGGGAATCATTTTCTTAATCTCTGTTTTCTCTTGTATGAGCCTATGGCTCCAAGGAAACCAGAAAGCAACCAAAGGAGCTACTTCCATGTTAGTGAAACTCCCTGCTGACTGCTCAGGGCACATTGTGGAAGAAGGGGATGTGGGAGATTGTAAGAGCTAGTCATGAGGGTTGGAGAGTTGGGGGAGTTCATCAAGAAGATGTTACTACTTATTGACCTATGAGTTGGATCCTGGGCAGTCAGAAGTTCCTCATCCCTTTCTCTGTACTTGAAATGTACATTCTCCTAGTCTTCCCACTCTTCGAAGCTGCCTTAAGGACAAAGCCTTGGCAAGTAAAGTGGTGTTGAGACCATCTGGCTGGTGTATGTGTCTGAACCCAGTTAAGGCCTCTGTGTAAACTTTTAAGATTCTAGTAGAGAGGTGCTGAGGTCTACTCATCTTGCTGCCATTCAAGACAAGCCTCATAAACTTCCTTGTTTATTAAAACTGCCACCTATCAATCTGGAGTGGTCTGTCTCTTTCTTTAGTCTTCTGCTTTCCACATATGAGGGTCAGTTTCAGTTTACACCGAGGATGCTACCAAGGTTTTAAACCAGCAAGAACACTGAAACAGTCATTTTCCCTAAGCTTAAGTATAGGGTGCAAGAGATAAAATCTAAAAAAAAAGATCATGGTGACTATCTTAATATACATGAAAGATCCCTGAAAGGAAGAACAATACTTGCACAAAGTCTGCTAGCTAAATACTGGTCCATGGAAGAAGAAGGTAAACATACTTGCCCGTCTAGACCTCCACTCTGGGGGGAGCTGGAAAAATGAGTTCATCCTGCAGGTTCCAACTCTAGATAAGGAGAAGTAGGTACTCTGTACCCTTTCACAGTGAATGCAACTATAAACTTTGGGCAGAATGCATGGAGTCAAAGAATAAATAATTAACAGGTTGATTGGAAAAGAAGACCAAAATGTGAAATCCCACCAAACTGATGGTGAGTTTCTCCTTTTTGTCCTAAGGTATCACCCAACCTGGATGAAAAGCGGCCCAACACACCAAAGTGCAGGTGCACAAGAGCAACAGAGGGAGTTCAAGGAACCTTCAAGCTAGGTCTTGAGAGGAACGAGAGACTCCTAATACTCAGAGAAAGTGCAGGAGTGGGAATTCTCCCACTCTGTGTTCACTCATATCCCAGCCCCCAGACCATCTCACTGCACTGGTCCAAACAAGAGTGCCCTTGGCAATTGCCAGGGCCTGCAGGTACCTAAGATGTGAAGAATGGGAACCTTTCTCTCCATTAGAAGGAATGATGGTCTTACCATAATAGAGCAGGTAAGCTTCCTTGCTTTGCTCCTTTCTCTGGCTTCTCTCCCTGTCTCTCCTTTCTCTCCCTTTTCTGCCCAATACTTGGGCCCAGACACAGGCACAGTGACCAGGGGTGACAACAGAGCAGGATAAGTAAACCCCTAGGTCTAGACCAGAAGGTTGAAAGAGAAGTACCAGATAATCTTTCAGGAAATAAGAAATAAGGAAACTTCCTTAACCTGAGAAAGGGAATTTGTTTAAAAAGAACAAGTTATTACAGCAAATATTGCAGAAAATTATAAAAATGTTACAGCATTATATATTTAAGTTTAAAAATTCAAGTCTGTGGATATTATCACTTGTTTTTAAACTTAATAGGTATGTTGGTGTTTGCCTTATCATTACTATATAACGTGTACATTGTATTTTGAACACTTTTATGCTGATGATGTATTTTAGCTAAAAAAGTAAAAAATACTTTAAAGCAAATAAAAATGTGTATTTGTTAACTGTATATATAAAGTTCATATTGTACCTAGGGAAATGATTAAAACAGAAAATTTGAAATCAAGGTTTCTAGCCTCTATTATCATTAACTGCAGGGCTTGTATGAGTAACTTAACATTTCAGAGCCTCAATTTAGCTTTTAATATATTATTTGAGTTAGATTCAATATTATTTAAGATATAGTGGCACATATTATGATTCTTTTAAACCAATTGATGATCATGCTCTAGGTTTTCATTATTTAACCTGAATACTTCCATGGATTTAGGGTACAGTTGTGTATCCTTGCCAAAAATCACAAAATAAAAATTATGCAAATCCAAACTTCAATGTCCACAAAGTTTTATTGAAACACTCCTGTGTTCATTATTTATGCTTTATCTATGGCTGTCTTTGTACTTTAACAGTGGAGCTAAGTGCATGCAACAGAGACCATATGTGGTACTCATGTACTTTTCACTGCAGCTTAGTGCAAAAAATCACAATAACATAGTTATAACTTGACAGCTCTTTATATAACATACGTATCACCATGTTGGGACTTCATTTTTTCTTACTACCATTGCATATTTATCAGGTAAAAATAAAAATAAAAAAGAAAAGTAGGCTTTGTACTTCTAAGGCACAGGTCAAGTGTGCAGTGTTTTAGGTCACCACTAACTATATTTATTATGCAATGACTCTGTAGCTGTGCTAAAAGATTACAATATATATTGACATTATCAAACTAAGTACTTATACATTATTGATTGCAACAGCAGAAGAAATGTGTCAAGAGAAAATAAACTCATTTGTGACTATTGGCCTTTCTGTAGGAACACTTGTTCAAAGAGTGGAAGACATTGTGAGAAGAATCAAACAGTCAATTTCCTAAAAAGGAGACATGTTGCCAATACTACTCAGTTGTTTAAGATGTCAATGTTGAGTTTAAAGTGGCTGAAAAAAATCAGTTTCTGTGAATAAACTGAGTGGAAAGACTGCCAAGGAGAATATTTTAAAAGAAGTTGAGAAAACACTAATTCAGAACAAACTGAAATGGAATCTGCTAAGATGTGTTGCAATTGATGGTAGTAAAAAACATGTTTGAAGCCAAAAACATGTTTAGTTAAACAAATTTACAAAGCTTGTAAAAATGTAAAGTGTTTAAAAATCAATGGTTATTCATGGTATTATTCATCAGCAAGTACTTTGCAGAACACATTTGGATTAATCATGTTACTGAACCAATAGGACAATGGTAAACTTTACTCACTTTTGTCAACACTAATCAGTTCTATAAATTTTTGTCAGACATAAGAGCTGAATATCATATAGAATTTGATATCCTTAACTTTTACTGTAATTTTTTTTTAAAAATTCAGGCTAAGATGAAATTTTTTCTAAATGAGACGTAGCCTCAAACCATTATTATTGAACACTGAATGGATGTGGAAATTAGCTTTTTTATAGATTTCATCTTTTTCTTCATGAATTCAACCTAAATTACAAGGCAAACAATATTCATATGTAAAACTTGTGCTATGATAAAATCATTATAATGACAGATAAGGTTTATGGAATCACATAAGGTTTATGGAATCCTATTATTTTATATACTTCCCATGCAGTCAAAATTTAAAACAAAAAGTGAGATATCCATTTCCACACAAAATTGCAGCTAATTTATTTTATGAGGTCACAGTATAGTTGAGCAAATCAAAATCACAATAAACTATCACCTTATTCCTGTCAGAATGGCTAGAATCAAAAAGAGAAGAAATAACAAGTGCTGGGAAGGATGTGAAAAAAAGGGCACACTTGTGGACTGTTGGTGGGAATGGAAACTGGTGTGACCACTGTGGAAAACAGTATAGAGATTTCTCAAAAATGTAAAAATAGAAATACTATATGATCCAGTAATTCCAGTATTCCACCCAAAGAAAATTAAAACACTAATTCAAAAAGATATATGCTCCCCTATGCTTATTACAGCATCATTTATAATAGCCAAGATATGGAAGCAACCTTCTCATAGATTAATGAATGGATAAAGAAGATATCATATACATAGACAAAGGAATATCACTGTCATAAAAAAGAAGGAGATCTTGATTTTTGCAACATGAGTGGACCTAGAATATATTATGCTAAGTGAATTAAGTCAGAGAAAGACAAATGCTATATGATTTCACTTATATATGAATCTAAAAAATAAAGCAAATAAATAAACAAAAACAGAAAAAGACTCATGAATAAATACAGAGAACAAACTGGTGGCTGCCAGAAGGGAGAAGGGTAGGGGGATGTGCAAAATAGGTGAAGGGGATTAAGAGATACAAACTTCCAGTTATAAAATAAATGTCATTTCATCAATTGAGATGTTATGAAAATTTATTTTCTTATTGTATAAGTATGTATCTAATATCCTTGATTTGGTCTCTTGGCCTGCAAAGCCTAAAGTATTTTGCTATCTGGTCCTTAATAGAAAAAAATTGACAACTCATAGTCCAAATTATAAAATGAACCATACCCAACATAGCCTAAGAGGAATTTATTCACATTTCCTTTTACATATTTATTCAATCAATTAATCTTGTTTTATCTTCCTCATCAGGGAACTATCAACATAATATCATCAACAAAATTAGTAATATAGCAGAGAACAGGAAAGTTGCTGTAACATTGAGGTAAGATGGAGGAACACTTCTATGCCAATAAGATGAATACAAAGTACTTATTACCTCCAATAAAAAAATTCTTAAAAGTTTCCACCAGATTAAATCACATAGTTACCACTGGAAATATTTATTTGCCTCACCAAATATACAATATCTGGACTAGCAGATGCAATTGCATTCATCTCTTGATTAAGATTATTATAATCCACTCTCCTACAGTATCTGTCTTCTGTAAAGGTCAAGTTGTCAATTTAAACAGGTTTATAAAAAGATCCTCATCCTTGTATGTATCTTTTAAGACTTGGTTGGTGTCACTACTTTAATTCCCACAGGGATCAGATGTTGATTTTGCTTTATTATTTAGGTAATAGTGGGAAATTTCTAGAACTCCCACATGGCCTTCCTTGCTATATGAGACTTCATCCAGTTCCTTAAATCTGTATTGATAGATCCTGTATTGTGCCCCCCACAAAGAAAAGAAAAAAAGAAAAGAAAGGAAAAGTAAAATCAATGTGAACAAAGGTCTGTGTGTATGGATTATTCAATAAATTGATATTGGGGTTGCCATCTGTCAATTTTCAAGGAAACATATTCAGATATCCAATGTATCATACAGAAGAGTTCCATAGAATTTGAGATACAAATGTAAGAAGTAAACTATAAAGATATTATAAGAAAATATAGGATATTTGTATAACTTCTCTTTGTTTTTCTAAATGCTTTTTTTATAGTATCCTGTTTTTATGTTAAAATACCTTAGAACTCTGAAAATAATAAAAGTTTCATTCTTTCAAAAAAAAAAAAGAACTTTTCACAGAAAGGAAAGAGTCAGCAAAACTAAAAGGCAACCTAGAGAATGGAAGAAGATATTTGCAAATGTCTTATCAGATAAGGGGCTAGTATCCAAAATCTATAAAGAACTTACCAAATTCAAAACCCAAAACCCAAAAAATCCAATCAAGAAATGGACAGAAGACATGAACAGACATTTCTCCAAAGAAGACATATAAATGATAAATAGACACATGAAAAAATGCTCAACATCACTCAGCATCAGGGAAATACAAATCAAAATCACAATGAGATATTTCCTCACACCAGTTAGAATGGCTAAAATTAACAACTCAGGATACAACAGAGGTTGGCAAAGGATGTAGAGAAAGGGGAACACTTCCACACTGTTGGTGTAAATGCAAACTGGTGTAGCTACTCTGGAAAACAGTATGGAGGTTCCTCAAAAAGTTAAAAATAGAACTACCCTATGACCCAGCAATTGCTCTTCTAAATATTTATCCAAAAAATACAAATATACTGATTCAAAGGGGCACACATACCTCATTGTTTATAATAGTAATGTCCACAATAGTTCAAATATGGAAAGAGCTCATATGTCCATCAAAAATTAATAAAGAAGATGTCGTATATATACATAATGGAATATTACTCAGCCATAAAAAATAATAAAATCTTGTCATTTGCAATGATGTGGATGGAACTAGAGGGTATTATGTTAAGCGAAATAAGCCAGTCAGAGAAAGACAATTATCATATGATTTCACTCATATGTGGAATTTAAGAAACAAAGCAGGAACAAAGAGGAAGGGAAGGAAAAATAAAATAGGAGGAAAACAGAGAGGGAGGTAAACCATAAGAGACTCTTAACTACAGAAAACAAAGTGAAGGTTGCTGGAGGGGTGATGGGGTAATTGGGTGGTGTGAATTAAGGAGGACACTTGATGTAATGAGCTCTGGGTGTTATATGCAACTGATGAATCACTGATTTTTACCTCTGAAACTAGTAATACACTATATGTTAGCTAAATTCAATTTAAATAAAAAAAAACTTTAAAGAGCCTTCACTAGTTACTCAATGAGAAGACTCTGTCAGTTGCTGAAGATATTCATTCCTAATATTAACTCAGAAACTTATAAAAATAACCACAGAAAATTTTCCCAGACACTAGGCCCACTAAGACATGGATTTGTTCCAAAACTCCATTTGCCTGAATACCTTAATTTGTCCGCTCTGACCAACAGTACTTAGTAGAATTCTGAATCTGTTACTTTGGCAAAAAATGTTGTTAGAAATATGTAAAGGTCTGGGTGTATCACCTTATCCAGTCCAATATAAGTAAATGGCTGCAGGTTTGTGAGAAGACAAAAGGAAGATTTGAAATATGTATATGTAATGGGCCCTCCTCAAGTGTTTCCCATTAGATAGATGAGGCTCTATGAACTGGCTCTAATTAGTTTGAGGAGAGCGCCCAATTCAATTTTGATGACTTAAGTCAGCTTAGAGTACTTTACTTTAAATAGACCAAGATAGGAACTTTGTAGATTATCCCTCTTTTTCTGTCCTTGATACTGCATGATCAATTACTACCTCCATAAGTCAGTGAAATTCAAGTCATTCTGATTCATCAGATTATGCCTTATCTGTATAACCATGTCCACCTAATCAGTATAAGTTAAGGGTTCTTTAAATCAGGCAACTCATTTTACTGGCAGCATCTCTTACCTTTTTCCCTCTTTCCAGGTCCAAGACAATGACTACAGAATTCTTCAGGGAAGGTGGTGTCCTCCTAATCAATGTAGTTCTTGATGTTTTCATAAAGGAAAAGTCTGCTGAGCTTTCTCTTCCTAAACATTTGGATTCCTTCCTCTACATTATGTTAGCAATTTCTGGAAACCCAGACTTCATTAAATCTAGGCTTCCCTTTAATCTAGTTTTAGCTAACAAACCAAGCTTCTCCCAACTGCTCAAACTAGGGCAGAGTCTCTTTTAAGACCCTCAGATTAATAAATCCAGCATTTTTTTAAAAGATTTTATTTATTTATTTGACAGAGAGAGATCACAAGTAGGCAGAGAGGCAGGCAGAGGGAGAGAGAGAGGAGGAAGCAGGCTCCCTGCTGAGCAGAGAGCCCGATGCGGGACTCGATCCCAGGACCCTGAGATCATGACCTGAGCCGAAGGCAGTGCCTTAACCCACTGAGCCACCCAGGCGCCCCTAAATCCAGCATTATTTAAAACCATGTTTCCCTCTCCTGGTCTAGCATTCTCAGCATTTTTTTACAACACAAATCCACCAGATTTTAGAAGTTTTACAAATCTTTTCTTAGTAAATTTTTCTTCAGGGGTTTGAATTTACAGCTGACCTTGTTCACTATAGGGATTGTTGGAGGTCATTAAGAGGATATGACTGCCCACTGAACCTCAAGCTGAATCCAGGAAACTGGAGGCTCCTCAACCTCTTCTTTTTTCTTGGAATATATGCTCAGCCCAATGTTCCCACAGCTGGAGCCATTTTCAAGGATACAACCTTGAGAAAGCAATGTAGTATTGAGATCATCTGGATGTTATACATGACTCAGCCCTATTAAGACCTCTGTAAATTTTAAGAATCTTGCAGACAGGTGTGGAGGTTTACTTATCTTGCAGCTGCAAAGATAGCATTGTACGTTAAGTTCCTTGTTTATTAAATCTGCCATCTACCAATCTGGAGTGGCCTGCTTCTTTCTTCTGTCTCTCCTTGCCCTCGGTATGGGGGCCAGTTTGCAAAAACAGGCATTCCTGATTCTCTTTACAGGAGAAGGCAGTAAGGAATTGACGAGGACTAGAAATGACAAGGGCATCTGCCTGCCAGATAACAAGCTCAGGTGAGTTTAATAGAAGGTCGTCAAGCGATGTACACCAGGTGCTCAAACAGATGAAGAATAGCTTCTACTGACATGGAAAGTTCTGTGAAACTTTGGAGTCTGAAGTACTCAGGTGTACTGGAATCTTCCAAAATACCTATTTCCATATCTCTTTGTCCTACCCTCCCAATAAATTTTAAGTTCCACAAGAGATATGTTGAGACTGTAAGACTAATCTATGTTTAAATTTAGGAAATGACAAAATCAGATTCCATACCTGAGAATTACCTACCTAAACAATGTGGCTATGATGAAAGAGATTTTTCAGTGTTGTCACAGAAAATCTCTTGTTCTTTGATACTGCCTTAAGTGAATTGAAAGCCCTAATTCTATTGTTGTTGTTGTTGTTTTCTGTAGCAGAGTTTTCAGGAATTATCTTACTCCATAGTCCTTGTATATTTTTATGTTTATCATAATATACTGAGGCAATCACTACTTTGTCTTTAATATTTTAATGATTGATTTCATGAATTAATATGTCATATGCCCACCTTCAAATCCAACTGAGTCAAAGAAAAAATTTCTACTTCTATTATTTAAGGTCTGTTGCTTATTTTTCTAAAAGCTTTATTATTTATTTATTTATTTATTTGAGAGAGAGAGAGAGAGAGAGAGAGAGCCGGAGTGGGAGAAGCAGAGGGACAGGGAGAGAAAATCTCCATGCTGAACATGGAGTCTAATGCAGGGCTCGATCTCATAACACTGAAACCACAACATGAGCTGAAACTAAGAGTCAGCTGCCCAATCAAGTCTGCCATCCAGGCACCCAAGATCTGTCACTTATAATGTTCTCTACTACCAGACCCTGTATCCGCTCACTGTAACAGAAAGCACTCTGGGTATTCTAAACAGCATGGAGTGTAATATAGGGAATTGGGTGTTTACAAAATGATTGTGAAGATTGGAAGCATTGTCTGTGGTACACTTTTAGAAATGACTTCCAGGAGAATAATGCAGAACCAGCTGATGAGTAGATGTCTATTCTGCCGCAATTAGGCTGCCTCATCCGGTCTGCTTCAAGATTTCACAGTCCTGCTCTGATGCAAGATCAGGAAGCAACTCCTACAATCATTTACTGGATGAATAAAGCATCTGCTAGGATGTGGGGATCACTGGGAAGCTAGCAGGCAGAAGAAAATATGAAACTACAGTATGATAGGAACCCCAAAAAAGAATTTGGGGGTATTCACTTAGGAAATAAAAGCATAAGAAAAACAATGAACAAACATTATGCAATGTCTTATTCTGGGAAAGTTCTTATTCTGAATACTTGGTTTACATGGCAGAAAAATGGGTGTTAAACCATTAAATGGGACTGCTTATATGTCTTAAATGAATATAATCACATCAATTTATTTCATAGTGACATTTCATTTTTTTTTCATAGATTTTGCTAGTAAAATTATTAGATTAGACAAGATGGTAGAGAGAAATAAGAGAAAAAATACTGGAGATTGTTCATTTTATTCTTCATAAGCATTTACCCAAGCTCTCAATTTTTTTTTCACTGAATAGGAAATGAACATATATAAACAAATACTGCACATAAAAGTTGGGACTCTAAAACCAAAATGAAGAATTAATTTAATTGAATGTCAGTAAAAGTAAAATCATGACAGTCAAAAAGAAGTTTAAAAACAGCGTTTTTTTCTATAAAAGTCAAGTAATCGAGGGGTGACTGGGTGGCTCTGTGGGCTAAGCCTCTGCCTTTCTGCTCAGGTCATGATCTCAGCAGGAAGCCTGCTTCCTAACCCCTCACTCTCTGCCTACCTCTCTGCCCACTTGTGATCTCTCTCTGTCAAATAAATAAATAAAATCTTAAAAAACAAAACAAAACAAAAGTCAAGTAAGTGAGATTAAATGGGATTAGAAGAAGTTGTCCCCCAAGTAGACCCTGCAATAGGAATTACTGGGCAAGTAGTTTATTTGTCGTGTGATCTTCAGAAGCACCAGCATAGGAGAGGGAAAATGAAACCAGGAAGAGAAGGGAGTCAATAGAATATGTACTAAGGAACCAGTTACTACTCTTGGCAGCTTGGCCTTGATTATCTTAGAGAAACTCTGGAAGAAAGTGTAAACTGATTAATCACACCCGAGGAGACTGAGGGACTTACTGTTGGACTTCCTACAGCTCCTTCTCAGTCACAGGTGTTTAGCATAGGAGGCTAGGAATTTGTCCAGCATTTGCTACTATATGTGTGTGTGTGTCTGTCTGTGTTAATTATCTCAAAAGCTCTTTCAATTACTTACTTTCTTTTGACAATGAAGATTTTACCTCTAGCAAAAAGTCTTAGTTGACAAGTTTTTTGATGCTCTCAGCTAAGATCTATTGGACCACTTTATGCATTAAATAGCTGTTCAGGGAGAGAGTAACTAAGTGGTTCATTTCACTTAACTCACTGTGTTAATTCTAAATGCCTGAGGATTTTCTAAGTTATTCCTTTTTAAAAATGCTTCTAGTGTCTGCCCCCAAATATCAGTCTTTCTCCTCAGTTAAATATACTGCTAGTCAATGTCAAGAAATGACTGTGAAAAAATAAAAAGCTGTGTGAATTTAAATTGCTTATTAAGGACAAAGTAAATCAAACTTCACCTAAGATGTCTTTTTTCCCTTTATCTTTTTTTCCTTTACTTCCTGCTGCATTTTCTTACATCTACCATTCCTACTTTTAAATACCACTTTATTTAACAACAACAGCAAAATAACAATCCTAGTGACTTTCTTTAAAAAAAAAAATCAACATTATAATCTTCTGCTAAAATGTCCATCAGGACACATCCAAAAATATTCTACTTGATTAATAATAATAAACTAATTTTAAAATTACATTGTTTTAGTTGCTACAGTATATTGCCCCTAGATTTTTCTTCCTTTGGTAAATAAGAAATCAATGACAGTCTCATCTTTGGATTTGAAAATGTCATGAATATCCATTTGATTTTTTTTTTTTTTTTTACATTTCCTTCTGACAATAGAAGATGATGACACTAAATAAATACTGAACTTTTTTTCAAGTTGTCTCCTTCCCAGAGGACTCTTTTTAATGAAATTTAGCAATCTGGAAGTTTGTCCTTTGTAGCTTTCCTCTTTAGGACATTCAGCAAGGAATTAGCCATTAAAAAAAAAAAAAAAAGTCATTCTATTGCCAGTGAAACCAGAGATACCACTTATGTAACTTAACTATGGGAGAGTTAAAATTGCCCAAACCAACCTGAGTATCATCAGATGCAAGCAAAAATACATTTCAATTATTTTAAAAAAACAGGCATATAATCACATATGATAACAATGATTTCTCTGGTCCAAGAAAAAAATCATTTACATGGCATTGATCAAAAGGTGACCTTTCAAAGCTAGTTAATCAGGGATCATGCTTAATATAGTAATTTCCTTAGTAGTGAAATATTATTATATATTTGACAGTACTATTAGGGAGATAATTTGGCAAACTCTCCATTGAAAATGGCTCTTCTCATAAAAATGAGTACCCAGAGAGATTTTTATGCACACTTTAATTTTATTTTATATGCAAAGAATTACTCTAGAGAAATATATCACTAACTCTTTAGTGTTTAAGTAGGCAATGATGCAGGTAAAAAAAAAAAATCTAACAATGGTGGCCATAGTTTGGGGAAGAAAGGTAAAATAGCAATGGAAACCCATTTTTTTAGAATTACTATTTGCCTATCTAATATCCATTTTTCCCCTTCATTCTCAGACTTTGTAGATACTGGCAATTTGCTAACTAAAATCAGCATTTTTCAGCCTCCTTTGCAGCAGTGATAGCTATGTGACACATTTCTGGTCAATGAGAGATAAGCCATATTCTGCCAGGAGTTTCTGGAAATGCTTTGTATTACCAACATAAACAATCCACCTACTCTTTCTTGTTCCTTCTATCTTTCTGCCTGGCATATGGTCTGCATCTGAAGCAGCCATCTTGAAAGCCTAAGTATTGAGAACCACACACCAAGAATGATGGGGCATAAGGCTATAGGAAGACTGAGACATGGGTGTTTTCAAGAGGACTGGACCACTTGTTTCAATAAATTTTTTTTAATAATTTTTTATTTTTTATAAACATATATTTTTATCCCCAGGGGTACAGGTCTGTGAATCACCAGGTTTACACACTTCACAGCACTCACCAAAGCACATACCCTCCCCAATGTCCATAATCCCACCCCCTTCTCCCAAGCCCCCTCCCCCCAGCAACTCAGTTTGTTTTGTGTGATCAAGAGTCACTTATGGTTTGTCTCCCTCCCAATCCCATCTTGTTTCATTGATTCTTCTCCTACCCACTTAAGCCCCCATGTTGCATCACCACTTCCTCATATCAGGGAGATCATATGATAGTTGTCTTTCTCTGCTTGACTTATTTCGCTAAGCATGATTGGCTTTTTCAATAATTTTTATATTATACAAAAAATAAATTCTTTTTTGGCTAAAGCACTGTAGGCAGATTTCTGTTATATCATGCCAAATGCAATCACTAATTGAGAACCACCCTTAGTGTAACTACTATATGAATTATAACAACTTGAATGAGGACAGCTATTCATGTGAGCATTTATCCTGGATTTCAAGTCAGATTGGTGGAATGAAATGCTATCCATAAGAAAACCATGAACTTCTACGATGGCATTCCACTGATTTTTCTGGAGAATGTTACAGAATCTATTATGCAATAAATAAATTAGGATAAGTTAATTTAAACTGAAAATGCCTCCCAGCAGATGCTCAAGGTCAATTTGCTATAGCATTGAAGAAATGAAGAGACACCACGATGAAGCCTCTTAAGTGGTCATGACTTGTATTTCTTCCAACATTTTTCATAAAATACTTCTTCAGCTCATTACAATACTCTCTCTCCATCCATACATTACAACCATTTGGATCTCAGCAGCTCTGAGAGTCTATGCTAACTGTAATAATACAGGTGCTTCTCAGAACTCCTGGGAATGTTGATCATAGGCAATGACAGTGAAAGGACAAGTAGCACTACTTTCCAAATTGTCAGATGAAACTGTTATGATCCCTATTTCTCAGCTGATTGAAATCAACAATTCTTACTGCATTTGCAACAACATCTTTTAAGCTTATTTAAAACTTTCCTCATTTATTTTGCCAACTTTGCTAAATTGATGCTTACAAACTATGTTGCAATTCATAAACAAAAAGCTAATCCTTTACAAGTAGATATTTCTTTTGAACCACCAGATCAGCCTTACCCAAATTATAAGACCCATCCATCATCAGTCAAATGGCCAAATGTGTGTGTTATTTGCTAACTTGACATAAAATAATTAATGCAAACAAAATAATAAACCTTTTGGAAAAAATATTTAAATCTTTATATCTGTGGCACATTTACTTTGAGAATTCTGAAGAAAGAAACTACAGTTTCAATGGAATCCCCA
The DNA here is from genome assembly GCF_009829155.1 of Mustela erminea. Lineage (NCBI taxonomy): Eukaryota > Metazoa > Chordata > Mammalia > Carnivora > Mustelidae > Mustela > Mustela erminea. Next base: position 95,501,162 of record NC_045617.1, read on the forward strand.
GCAAATTCTACAGAAAGACATATATTTGGGAATCTTCAAAGTTTTCCTAAATTGGGGTGAAGGATCAGGCTTTACTATTACATCTACCAATAATGTGGTCTATCCTGGAGAGAGTAACTATTCTTGCATCAGTCCACTCCCATCAATGCAGGTAAGTCTGAGAAAAGGAAGCAGCCACGATCTATCCACATCCACCACTCCAAGTAGTTAGAGGAATGAGTGTCTAGGCCTGAAGGAGGGTCTGGACAGCATACCTCCAAACCCTTCTTATCAGTTGAAGACTTTTGAGAAACATTCATATGAAACATAATCCCATCACATTCTGTGCCTGTACTATATATCCATCTCCCAAACATCTCCAGTGTCAATTTTCATGCCTTTAACCATTTGATATACCTGTAACTCTCTACCCTTGAATCACTATAGATTTGTACCTCAAACTGTCTTCCTAGTTGGAGTAAATGAGCAAAGTACATGGGTAAAATGTTACCCATTTGAAAGATTTCTTATACTACTTTCAAGGCCAATCCTGCTAACGGATTAATGCAGAAACTGTAAAAGCTAGGTCTTACTTTTCCACAGCTGAAGGTAGAGGGAAAAACAAGGGAGCAGTAGGAGTTAGTATAGTATGAGTCTGAATCATCGGTGTTTACTTCTCCACCTTCTGGATTTGCTCACATCCAGTCTCACTACATTATTTCCATTTTACAGTGGAATACTGCTGTGCATGTTGAATTGCATGGGTCTGTCAAACAGATACCTTCCAGTTCAATACAGACATAATCACTCAACTATGTACCAATCCAAGAGCTGCTTTGTAATTGGTTGAAGGAAACAGAAAGGAGAGAGAGAAAGGTTGGAGTTACTCCAAACTTGCAGGAGATGATGGTCAGGATGATTGGTATCAAACAAGATGAAGAATGGAAGGAGGTTAGTCAAATGAGGCAACGCTGGATGGCAAGCATGGGGATGAGGTTACTTTGAACGCAGTCTTCGTGGATCTTTGACAGAAGACCATTTCTCTCTAAGAAGTCCATACTTTTGAAAAGCTACATAGGAAACAGAAAAGGAGGGAGGGGCAGCTGCAGAGACAAAGCAATCACTCAACAGGGGATATCCACAGAGCACTCATAACATTTACTGAAACTTATTTGCTGGCCCACTATTGGGTGCCCTACACACTTGATATCATCAAATGCACACAACAAACCATTTTAATTAATTGCCCAGCAGTCACAAATAAATGAGTGACATATATTTGAAACAGAGACCTACTAACTCTGAAATGCACGCTGCCCCTACCATGTGGCTTTCACATTCAATTTTGCTGACTTCACTTCACCTGGGGCCGAAATGCATTTCAATCATAAAAGACATTTTTAAAGAATTCTCGTTATCATGCAGTTATCTAGGCAAACCTGGAGTGTCTGAAGTCTAAGAGAGGCCTGGAGACCTCATTAAAGTAGATATATGCTGAGTTGGAGAAAATTAAATTTTATCCTTGATTCCTCTAGCTAAGGAAAATTTCAAGGCTCATTGACATGAAAAGCACTAGGGTACAAGCCAGAAAAATGTTCACTGAGATTAGTAACTTGCCCAGCTGTTCTTCTTCATATTCATGGCCTTCAGATATGTCAACATATGTCAACTATATAGTTTAGATTAGGTTTGGGAAAAGAGAAAAAATCTTCCAGGCTGAGAAAACATTTGTGTATTGAAAACATTTCTTTCTGATTAATCTACAAAACCTGTTCTACTTTTCAATGTTATGACTTCAATCAGTTCGAAACGAAAAACACTGTCTTTATTAAATTATGTTTCTGTGAGACAAAAAGGATTAGAATTATTTTTTTAAAACTTACCAGTTTCATAGAGTTTTACCGTAGGGGTAATTAATTCCTGCTTTTAGCTAATATACTGGTTCTGCACAGAGCACATAGTATTATTGAAATGTTTTCCTCATTATTGTGCATGAAACTTAATAAAATCACAAGAAATTCTTTTAAATATGTTCTATGTTTCTTCTATTATATTGACTGACCATGACACATGAAGACTAGCTGGTCCTAAAGAGGATGAAAAAATTCACCATATCTTAATGTGTCAGGGAGTGAAATTCCACCATCTCCATCCTAAATGAGGAGACTTCAGATGTGTGGGTCTAAAAGCCTATTCAGAGACCAAGCCCATTTTTTGTATATGGGCTATTGAATAGATAACCATTTAGAATGATTTGGAAGACAAGAACACTGGGGCCAAATATGTTTCCACTGGAGACCCATTATATTAGCAAATTCAAGCTAGTGGATTCCACATCAAACCTGAATTTTACCTGGCTGTCACAGTGTTTTGAATTGAATTTGATGCTTTCAGGCTAGCCAGGCCCTCTCCACGTCGACATACTACCTACCCTGCGGTATCGTTTTACATCCTGATGCAAATAAGAATACTCCCTACTTCACTCTAAAAGCAATAGACTTTGTGTAGAAGATGATACTTCAGTTTTCAAGAATTGTCTGCCAAAGTTTTAAAGAGTAATGAGATCTAGTTTTGGCAAATATGCAGAAAAACAGCTACCTAAAAGAAAAAGAAAAGAAAAGCCTTTTTGGAGAGGAACGCAGTTTGGTTATAATAGCTCTCAAATTTTAAAAATGTCTACCTTAAACTTTATAATTCTAAATCTAAGGAATATTTTTCTAAAGAAACACTCAAATAGGCATAACTTTTATGTACAAAAATGTGTTTGGATGCATTATTCAAAGTAGCAAAATCTTGGAAACAATATAGATATGCATTTATAGGAGAATATAGAGATTATGATATAGTCATTATATATTTATATCTATAGATCACATCTTGCACATGAGTTTTATGCGTATATTCAATAAATGCTGCGCACTAGATGAACTGGCAAGGAGAACTCTCAAGGCACAATGTTAAGTAAAACCACCAAGTTGCAGTTGAATGGCTATAGTATAAGCCCATTGTACAAAAAAACAAAAGTAAAAAGCACATATGCACATGTATAAAACTTATTTATAAATTCATAAAAATTTAGTAATTATCATTAGGAAGATGAGAGAGCAATTTAAGCAAATATAAATGTATATAACTCCAGGTAGTATGAATCATTGATAATTAGAAAAAGTTCATAGACCACTTCTATTATCATAATGATAAAGCCCATGAGAGTGGAGGAATTCTCTGTTCACACACACAAAAAATCCTTGAAGGAATATAATATTATTCATTAACCACCAATATCTTATCTTCTCAGCTCGTATTATTTGTTCCCTTTACCTGAAATACTTACAGAATTACTCCCCCATCCCTGCCTCCTCATCAAGTTATTGTCTATTAATTCTTCAGATCTCACTTACATATCATCCTCTCATAAAAGATTCTCTAGCAAACCCAGTCATATTCCTCTACAGTTCTTATCATGTTTATAATTGTATGTTCATTTGGGTAATAATGTGTTTTTTATTCATCTCTTCAACTAACTTGTGAGCTCCATGAGGTCAGGGAGCATATCTATTTTGCTCACAATTATATATATATAAAACTAGGAACAGTGTCAGGCTTGTGACTGACACTCAAAAAATATTTGTCAAATGAATAAATGTTGAATGAATTTATTATTTAACTGCTATTATCTGAAATCTTGGATTTTTTTTAAAAGTCTGATTTTTAAAAAATCATATAAAATGGATGAGAGGAAAATCAGATTTTGAAAAAAAAAAAAGATAAAAAAGATAGCTTAACAATTTCAACAAGTTTGCAAATTCACCAGCCTTGATAAACTAATCCTTGCAGATATTTAGAGTTATTTCTGTGTACAAGGACTTGGCCTTAATTCAATCATTCAATTTATTTATTAATACTCATTTTTTAAACTTTAAGTTCTTTCAGAAAAAATTATTCAGGCAGTTGCGGATTCAATGCAGTATTTCTTCTTTAGTTCATAATCAGCTACCTAAGAAGAAAATAAAGGCCTCTCTTTTCCTCAGCTTTTAAAGCCATGCATTCCAACTCTTATGAGCCTTACTCACATTATTATCTTACTGGGTTTTTCCACTAATAGCTCTACACAATCCAAAAGGTGTTTTACTTAGCACATCTCTGATTTTATTTTCCCAATCTCATCCTTTTTACTGCTGTTTATTTCAAGATTTTATTTATCTATTTTCAAACTGGCTTTTTATTTCTGTTTTCCTAGTCTTGCATATATTTGAGGTTTTAAGATGGTCATCATTAGATAATAGTTAAATTCTTAGCAATGTTTCTGTTTAATTTCAGAAAATCTGGTGCCATTTTATAATAACTACATCTTGTGCCACTCAGGGCAGGTCAAAGCATGACTTTCAGGTAAGGTCACTTGATTCTTTTGAGGCAGAATCCCTCCTCTACTCACATCCATTTCCAAGTGGAACTCACCCATACATCTGGAATGTTGAATAATTTTCCTTGTTAAAGAAGATGTGCCCCAAAAGACACTTTCACAAAATTATTTTTGTGAAAAATTTTGCTGTTCTGTGTAATTTGTTGAAAACACAGTAAGTGACAAATATGTATTTTCTCTTACTTTGTAGGTAAATTATTTGTTAATAGTAATTTTTCCTTTATAGGTTGCCAAACAGATAATGATGATATCTCATACTTGCAAAGCTCTTCATAATTTGTGAAACACTTTCACTTCTGGATTTTGCCATAACTTTTCACCTCTAATTCTAGTTTGATAATTCAATCACATAAAATAATCATGTGATGAGGGATTTCTATGTTTAAGCATTGTACTAAATCTTGAGAGGCTAGCAAGAATGAGATATTGTCTCTACTTCCAAACCCTGAGAAACCTGATAATTGATGCATTTGAAACAAGGAGAATTATATTGTTGAAATATAAGATACTACAACTTAGTGCAATGAAGCAAAATTGATATTGATATTCAGTGCCAAAGATGATCAAGGATAGATTTATATTTGGCTGGGATTAATGTTAAAGGCTAGAGAAATGTGAATCTGACTGCCTTGCCTTTAGCTTTAGCCCCAACTCTCTTCTTGAATTATGTTTGTGGTTGCTATACTTAATTCTTGTCCAGTATTCTTCTGCTTGAACCATGATGTCAACTCTAGCTAAGACCATGATATCAATTCTCAATATCTGTCTTTAATATCTCAAATCCAACCTTCTCATTTACTAATGTGTGTGATGATATAGCACAAGATTGCAATGCTGGTAATATTTTTCCTAGTCATAATCCTTTCATTACCAATACTTTTTTTGATGTATTACAAAGTGCCCAGGATTGTGCCAGACCCCTAGGGTTATAGAATTGACACTCTTAAAGACTTTAAAGTCAATCAAAAGGGTTTGTAACCCAGATATACTTACTTAGAAATTATTTTCATCAATTAAGAAATACACTGGAATTTAAAAATAAATTGGAATTTTCCTGTTCAGCTTTCTAACAATCTTTAGTACATAAAAGAAACAAATACTATTCTTTGTATTAGATCATAACCTACCAAGGTATTGGATTAGCCAGTTCATGAGGCGTGTGGTAAGTAAAAACCCAAGTACAAGTATCTAAGGGGCCGCCTGGATGACTTGTTCCATTAAGCATCTGCCCTTGGCTCATGTCCTGATCTTAAGGTCCTGGGATGGAGCCCAGCATCTGGCTCCCTGCTCAGTGGAAAAGCCTGCTTCTCTCTCTCTCTCTCTGTCCCTCCCCCCCTTCCCAGGTAGCTTGTGCTTGTGCCTATGCACTCTCTCCTCTCCCTCTGTCTCTCTGTCTGTCTCTCCTCTCTCTCTCTCTCTCTTTTGTGCTCACTCTTTCCCTGTGAGCGTTCTCTCTCAAATAAATAAATAAAATCTAAACAACAACAATGAAAAAGGTAACAAGGATGATGAAGGAAAAACAAATTTGAAGTTATAGAAAGGTAGAGGTTTATCTAATAGAAAAATAAAATACACCATAGTTCAATACTGAAAACACACTAAAAGGAAAATTAATCAGGGCTAGCCACAACATTGTCAGAAGATTAATGTAATTTCTTCCCCTGGAACAACAGGAATTCTCATTCATTGTTGGTGAGAATGTAACATAAACTTTAATAAACTAATATACATATTTTAATCCCTAGCAACATTGTAAAACAGGAAACAAATAAGGAATTACATTAAAAAGCCAGTATAGAAAAAAAAAGGAGTACAAATTTAACAATAATCCAGAATAAGAGAGTAAAAAAGGAAAAGGAGAATAACAAATGTGACGAAATGAAGACAAATAGCAAAATGTTAAATTTAAAAACTAATCACATAAGTAATTTAATGGTTTGAGCCGCTGCCTTCTGCTCGGGTCATGATCTCGGGGTCCTGGGATCGGGTCCCGCATCGGGCTCTCTGCTCGGCGGGGAGCCTGCTTCCCTCTCTCTCTCTCTGCCTGCCTCTCCATCTACTTGTGATCTCTCTCTGTCAAATAAATAAATAAAATATTAAAAAAAATTATAATATCTAAATATTCTAAATAAAAGAAAGATACCATAAGACTGGATAAAAAGCAAGACCAAACCAAATTCTGTGTTTTTGTTTTGTTTTGCCTTTTTTTTTTTTTTTTTTTTACTTTAAAATATTTTGTTTACTTATTTGGCAGAGAAAGAGAGAGCACAAGCCAGGGGAGCAGCAGGCAGCGGGAGAAGCAGGCTCTTCACTGAGCAGAGACCCTGATGTGGGGCTTGAATTCAGGACCCTGGAACATGACCTGAACTGAAGTTACATGCTCAACCAAATGAGCCACCCAGGCAGCCCCCAAGTTCTGTTTAAAAGATATGTGCTTAAAGTGTGAGGACAGAGATAAAAGCAAAACAATAAAAAATTTAAAAAATAGAGAAAAAATTATATCATATAAATATTAAACATAAAAATGTTATAGTGGCTATAATATCAAACTATGTACACTTGAAGAGAAAGAATATTATCAAATATAAAGAAGAATATTTTATAGCATTAAGAGATCAATTCATCAGCAACACGTAACAAACCTAAATCAGGTATGCACCTAATAGCACAGGTTTTAAAACAGTAAGTGACAGTTATAAAACTAAAGAGAAAAACAAAAAATACACATTTGCAGTTAGTAATTTTAATATCCTAGCCTTAGGTATTTATAGAACGTGTAATTACTAAATATGGAATATTAAAAAACAAATTGACCAAATTATTCTAGTTGAAAGTCACAGAACTCTACATCTAATAATGACAGAGTGCACAATCTTCTCAAAAGCTGATGAAACATTCACCAGAATGACTATAAATTAGGCTTTTTAGAAAAAAATTAGTAAATTTCAAAGAATTAATTACATAAAATTTTCTAATCTAAATGTAAATTTGATATTAATAATAAGAATATTAGGCAATACAATGCTAAATCACCATAAATGGTTCCAAAAATCACAATGGAAATTTTTTAAAAATTCAAAATAAATGATAATGAAAGCACAACATATCAAACTTTGTGGGATGCAGCTAAAGCAGAGCTTAGAGAGAAATTTAGAAAACTAGTATTAGAAAAGAAATGTAATTTGAAACCAGCTATATAGCCTTTTACTTTATGAGTAGAATAAAAGGAAGATAAACACAAACTAAGTTGAAGAAAGAAAATAATAATAAATACAAATGAATGAAAGAAAACAGACAAATAATAGAGAATAAAATTAATTGAACTAAATTTAGTTTTTGAAAAGATAAAATTTATAGCCCTCTGGCTTAATATGTAAGAAAAAAGACAGCAGTCTATCAATGTTACAAAGGAAAGAGGAAACACTACTATATTTAGACAATAGCAGTTAAAAATTACAGAATTGTTATTAAAAACAATAATCCAAATTTAACCAACAACCACTAATGTTTATACATTGAAAGACCTAAACTAACTAAAATTTTATAGGAAGAAAGCAAAAAAATGCCAACAGTCCTATATCAGTTAAATAAGTTGAATATGTAAGAATACAAAATACCCAGCCCAGATACTTCACCAGTGAATTCTATCAAACATTTAGGGTGGAAAAAATAATTTTATCCTGAACAAGGGCTTAACATAAAGAGAAGAGAAAAAATATTTCCAAATTTATTTTGTAAAGCCAGAATAATCCTGATCCCAAAACGTGAAATGAGTATTATAAGAAAATGAACAACATACCTTATAACAGAAATATTAACAGCAAATTCTAGCAATATTTAAATAATGATAAAAAAATTAACCCTAAGAAAATATTGTTTTAACATTGTAAAATCAACCCATGTAACTCATCATATTAACAGAACAAAAAACAGGAATACTAACTTTGCTTCAATAGATGAGAAAAAAGACTTTTGATTATTCAAAATTCATTCAAGATTTTGAAATGTTTGTTTTATCCAAAGGTACTTTTATGAGGAATAAGAAGATTATTTATTTACTTTTTGAAATAAATCCTACAAATAATGATTATGACCAAAGTCCAGAGACCTTTGTTATTATGTATATGTATCATCACATATGGTGTTACAGGCTAAAGTGGGTACTCCCAAAATTAGTATGTTTAAGTCCTAATACCTAGTACCTCAGAATGTGATTGTATTTGGAGATAAGGTCTTTAAAGAGGTAATTAAGTTGAAATGAGATTAGTGTAAGCTGTAATCCAATATGGTTTATAAAAAATATTAGAACATGTCCAGAGGGAAGACCATGTGAACACTCAGGGAGAGGCAGCCATCTATAAGGCAAAGAGATAGAGGCCTCAGAAGAAACCAATCTTGGTGACACCTTCATTTTAGACTTCTAATCTCCATAACTGCAAGAAAGTTAATTTCTACTGCTCAAGTCACCCAGTCTGTGATCCTTTGTTATGGTAGTCCCAGCTAACTAACACACAAAGTAAAACATTTCATTTGGACTGATTAATGAAATCTGGGGCTTTTGACACTCTTTTTCTGATTTTTAAGAAGTACCTTAAGCCAAAGAGATAAAGGAAGGGAAATACTGCAGAACCATGATTTGGTTTTTGGAATAAGTCTCAATGCACATAACGTTGGGGTCCATTATCAAAGGAATGGGACTGAGACAGAGTAAAAGTTATGTAAATCTTTATTCTATGCCAAGCATTAGAAGTCAGACTGACCAGCCAGGGCCTTCTCCAAAGAGAGCGACCACCCCCAGCTTACAGGCTCAACAATCAACTGACCAGTCAGGACTGCCTCTAAAGAGAGCGACCCCTCCCAATCTTACAAGCTACCTTTTATTGGGTAAAACTGCAACCCATATCTTGGTATCTCAACCCACCGGGTTTGTGTGTCTCTTGCTGATTGTCTAGTTCCATCTGGTCTGGTAACTTGTTATTCAAGATTACCCCGTACTAGGAACTGTTACAAACAGTACTTTCCGGGAAGGCTTAGTTAGCTAACATATGCAGTGTGAATAATAAGATGGTCGTCCTTCCCAAGATGGGGTCATTTTGGTTTGTGTAAGACCTTCCTACTGTTACAAATAGTACTTCATACTGATTAGATGTTTCCATCTGGCCTGACTCATCCTTGTATTCTGTGCTCTGTTATCAGGAACTAGCCGACTACATTTTACTGGTTTCCTGGACTTGCTTCTAAGTAAGTTTCTCTGGGGGGCAGGGTCAATTTAAGTTTACTGCACAAACAACAAAATGGCTATTTAACCAAGATGGAGTCGGTCTGGCTAAATAGGCCCTTACAATAACTTGCATGTAGTTCATAGATTCTGAATATGTAGCCCAAACTGGAAAAAGATTCTGAGGTTTATTTATCAACACCCTTAATCTTCTGTTTTTTTGTTTCTATTCTTCTTTTGACAGACAGTAATATGCCTTTGCCTGTAAATAAAATACCTGGATTTCAGGGGAGGGAGAATGGGAAGACCTTGCATATTTGATCTTGTCTATTTGTTACCTTCGTTTATGACAGAAATAGTCCAAATTTGTTCTACAGTTAGTGGTAAGAAAGAAAAGCATTACACAGAATCCCAGATGTCTCTCTGACAGTTGAGAATATCTAATGTGGCTGTGACTTCTGTGTGGGAATCAGAGAGACTTCCGTGACTTCGCTTGTTTGCTATTTTTGTCTTCAAAGACCTTTTGAATTACATACTATACAATAGAATATTCTCTTTGACATTGAAAACTTTGGTCTGTCAGTCAGTATTATCAATCAAAATATATTGAATCCCTTCTGTGTAAAGCAGTCAGAGAAAGGAAAAGTAATCAAAGATCAGAACCTGGCTTTCAACAAAGCTCCTAATCTAAACACAGATAGGCCTAGAAAAACCTTTCACCAATAAGATGATGGAAAGTCAAAAAGAATACCAAAGGAGAAGTTATGGAAATAGACCGGAAGCTCCTCTTCCATCTCCCACCACTAGAGAAAGAGAAAGAACAGTTGCATTTGACAAGAAGAAGAAAAGTGTTGTACTGATAAGGTCACTTAAGGAGGGAAGGACAATTTGAAACAACAGCCTGTCAATTACTTGAAGCACTCTGTAGAATAATTGGGAAAGTAAAAATTTAGAAACTAAAGTTACAGCAGTAAGAAAGAGAAGGAAGGAAAGAGAGAAACAGGAAGGAGGGAGAGAAGGAAAGAGGGAGAGAAGGAAGGAAGGAAGAAAGGAAGGAAGGAAGGAACGAACAAAGGAGAAAACTTGAGCATATTACTGTCTGGGCAAACTTAGGCCTATGTACTTAGATAATGGGTAATGCTACATTATAATATCTGTTAGGGCTCTCTAGTTGATACCCACATTCTTGAGTTGCTGATAAATGGTTTCAGCAAACTTATTCTACATGTAAGTTCCAGAGAGGACATCAGTTACTTCACCCACAGTTTTGGATGACCTGAGCTTGTCTTACTTTCTTAGACTACCCCAGCACTCCCCTCTGGGTATATCTTCTTTAATTAAAGATATCAAAGACATTAAGCAGAAGGCCCCAGAAATAATTCTGATGGTATAATTGTTAACTATTAAAAAGCTCCACAAAACCTGTGGGACTAAATTGACATCCATAATTTTTGGTTAACATACTGCAGCACAGGGCCCCCTCTCTTGTGATTCATTAGATCTTTCACTGCTGCTGAATTTCCTCTGACGCTGTTTCATTCATGTAACACTGGAATGCACTGCTGCCAAACGAAAGAGGTTGTCAAGGGAAAGAAACAGTATGTCCCTAAAAATCACCTGGGGGCTTCACTAAAAACCAAGAGATGGCCCCAATAAGATAGTCTAGGAGAACCAAGTTGGAAAGGCCCTGATGTCATCTCCCCTCATGACAGCAACTCTGCTATTACTGTGTCAAGTGCTAGTATTTTAGCTGCCACATGCATGTAAGTGAGGGAGACCATTCTTGCTTATGATGTGTATATTTTCTTTTTTTTTTTTATGATGTGTATATTTTCAATGCAAATTTTTAAAGGACTGCTTCTTATGAATTTTATTTTATATTCTATTCATTTGCTTTACATTATAATTTTAAACTTTTCCTAGGTCTTCATGACTCTTCCTTCCTGTCTTTCATTTACTGGGCATCAAATTGTAACACTAACCTTAGTTTGGGATCAGACAGAAGTGCACCTGAATCTTGGCCCTAGTATGTCTTAACTGAAGGACATTCGTTGTGTTACTTAGTATCTCTAAGCTTTAGTTTCTCATCTGAAAATCGGAGAACATAATGATTACAGAGCAGTTACAACAATCAAGTTTGATAAGTACCTACATGTTAATTATACCTCTTTCATTTTTTCTTTTTTTGTAATTGGATATCCAGAGGTATAACAGACCCTGTCCCTGACCTCAAGTTTCTCAGAGTTTACTGAAGGAGAGAGACAGGTATTGATTGGTATGTTTGTTACTAGGGCTCTGCACAGTAAAGCCCTGATGAACAAGTAACGGTTCAACAGACTATCCATAATTATTTAAACAAAACTTCAAAAAATTTAAAAAATTCTAACAATTGTTATATATCATAAATTTTAGAAATATAAGTAACCAAAAAAAGAGAAAAGGAAATTATATTCTACTCTTAGCACTGTTGACACCTTGTGGTATTTACTTTCAGATATTTTTCTTCTGTGTATTATATTTATATAGATATATCTATATCCATATATTACACTTCTGTAAATAAAGGGGCACACATTAAATACTGCATTTTGTGACCTGATTTTGTCTTTCAATAATGGACTATGATTTCCTTTCCAGAGCCACAGTTTTTAAACACCCTTTTTTTTTTTTTAGCCAAAATGCTACATTTTTGGATATTTCATCCCCTACTTTATAAGTGTTTCTGTTTTCTTTCTCAAAGCATTCCACGGGGAATTCAGTGTTCTCTTTACAAAGGTAATTCTTGCCAGGATTTGGTGGTGGCATATTGTGGGAACAACATCAAGTTTTGTTCCCAGAACTCTAAATGTCACTTTTAACATCTGCTTTGTTGGTGGACCCTTGCCAAAAAAAGAAATATATAGGACAAGGTTGTTCTTCATTCTCCAAGGTTCTACCATTTTTAGTACTGTAGCACTTAAAACAGAACATGGTGAGGAAAAAAAAAAAATGTAACCTCTTCAGTCTACAAGGTTTTTTAAAAAAAATGTTTGTTTGTTTATTTATTTATTTATTTATTTTCGGTTGGGGAGGGACAGAGAGAGAGGGACAGAGAGTCTTAAGCAGACACTGTGCTGAGCATGTTGCCTGACTCAGGGGCTCAATCTCCTGCTCTTGAGATCACAGTCCTGAGATCCACACTGAGTTGAAACCAAGAGTCAGGTGCTCAGCTGACTGTGCCACCCAGGTGCCCCACTTTAATCTATAGTTCTAAAAAAAAGTCTTATTAACTGACCCCACTTAACTAATGTTCTAAATGAATTCACACAGAAACAGGGAAGAAGTGTTCTTTTCCAGAGTCTATTAAAAAAAAAATTTACAGAGAAAATTAATAACAAGTTTAGATTCTTGAGAAGAAAATTATTTTGATATTTTTTGAGACATTGTTTAGGTGCAAACATCATTTATATAGTACATGTGTTTTGGACACTTCAATTTCCCACCTGATATGTCTACTATTAATCAAAGTGAGGAAGGGAAATCATCTTCCCTTATCCTTAAATCCCATTTCCCCCAAAATTATGGATGTCAATTTAGTCCCACAGGTTTTGTGGAGCTTTTTAATAGTTAAAAATTATACCATCAGAATTATTTCTGGGGCCTTATGCTTAATGTCTTTGATATCTTTAATTAAAGAAGATATACCCAGAGGGGAGTGCTGGGGTAGTCTAAGAAAGTAAGACAAGCTCAGGTCATCCAAAACTGTGGGTGAAGTAACTGATGTCCTCTCTGGAACTTACATGTAGAATAAGTTTGCTGAAACCATTTATCAGCAACTCAAGAATGTGGGTATCAACTAGAGAGCCCTAACAGATACTATAATTTAACATTACCCATTATCTAAGTACACAGGCCTAAGTTTGTCCTGACTTTGAGGTAAGTCCTAAGGTGTAAAGTATGAAGGTTGGGATGAAAAATGAGAGAATCCAGGTTTTTCATTCTTTGACTGTTTCTCAGGCTCATGACTAAAGAAAACTATTTCATCCAAAGAATAAAACATGATCTTCTTTCCTACATCATGAGTCTTTGGGGCACAAATAATAGAAGAGTACTACCTATAGTATTTAACAAATAGAAATATCATTATGTCCTGACTGTTACTAAGTTTTGGCATTCCAGAGTAAAACAAATTCCTTGTTGTCTCACAATATGAATCCATAGAAATAGTATATCTTTTCACCTATTTTATTTTTTTTAACCTAATTTCTTTTTTCTTATCTAGGTCCTCAAAGCGTTTAATCCCTACAGGTAGCACAAAATAAATAAGTCTGGCTGAATTTCAGTTACTAAATTCGAAAAGTTCTGCCAGAATGAAACAAAGAAAGGTGCTTTTCTCCTGAGAAGTCTTTTTGGGAGAGAGTAATAAGGGGATTAACTAAACTGATGTTCTAGGCACTCTGCAGGGTTCAGGGTAGAAGAATAAATAGCTTCTGTTCACAAAGAATTTACCATCTATAATGAATACAGGCCCAATAAATGGACAATTTTAAAATTTTTGTGGTGGGTGTACTGATGGAGACATGCCCATGTTAAATACGCACTAGGGTGGGACTCCTAACTTGGCCACTGGGGTAAGGGGTCGGCTTCCTGAATATACACTTGAGCTCAGACCAAGCTGTGTAAGTGTTAATCAGGCAAATGGGTGGGATAGAAGGAAGTACAGGAGTGAAGGACAAACCAGGCAAAAGGGGGTGTATGAACAGAAGCAAAACAGTGAGAAAATACAGTGGAATAGGAGTAGCTCAGAATTAACAGGTTGTAAATTACAAAGCAGAGAATAATATAGGGCTATGGAATTGGGCAGGGATAGACAAAGCACAGATGAGAGAATATTGTACATGAAGGAATTTATCCTTGGGGAGGTATTGAAGGATTTAAAGTAATCAAGTGGTATGATCAAACCCAAATTTTAAATGGATTCCTTTGGTGGTCACATAGACAATGCATGGGTAGACTAAGAGCTGTGGGTTGAGTGAGACACTTTGGGAAATAGAAAAAAAAAGTTTAATGCAAAAAAGGCAAGAAGAGAAAGAGAAGTACGGAGAGAAACTACAGACTATGTCATGACTGTTAAAAAAGTAGAATATCATTTTGAAAAGTCAAAAGAGATAAACAATAGCAAATGAAGCAGGGCTACTCAAGAAAGACAATTATCAGGAATGTCTGTTGAATTCTAATCAGAAGATCAGTAAGGCCTCCAAGAAAAGCAGGTCTGTTGAGCAAGAAGGTAGAAGCAGAGAGCCATGGGTTATGAAGCAGATGGTGAGGAGGACCTGGTTTCAAAGAGTGAAGAAGATTTAGAGAAGTCTGTGTGAGAAGAGAAGAAAAAGGACCCCTTAGCAAGGGTGTGCATGGTGTCCAAGTTAAGAAAAAAAATGAAGATATGGAACAGAGGTGTCTACGAAGGTAATGCCCCAGGGGAGATTGAGAAGATGTGTCTTAAAAGGTAGAAGAGTTGAAGGAGCAAACCCTCAGGAATGTGGCAAAGGAACCTCATGTTTATATCGTCAGTAGGGAAACAAGAATTTAAGGCTCGATTTCTTGGTAAAGAGGTGACATATGTAAAAGGACTAATCTGATATCAAGACAACTTTAGTTTGTATTGTTAAGTCTTTATAGAACAAAACATAGACTGTTGCAAGAAAATTCTGTTAACAGTTTAAAGAGCATCCAGAAGATTATTCCTTCACCAATACCACAACGATTCCTTCATAGGAAGGGTCTGAATATGCACCTTCTCGTGGGAAATATACTTACAAAATTCTATACAAGTACATGCTCATTATCACTGGTTCTTTACACGGGCTCAAAACAGCTGGGCAGTCATATCCCATACTATGGCTTGACATGCTGTCCGTAAGTCTGTGACAAAGGGTAAAGTCATGTTTTCCCTCCTCAAGGGTAACACCCTCGAAGGAACAGCCTGTTCTTGTTTAATTGGCATTGATTTTCTTGAAACAGACTGTTACTCTCAAGTTGTAATTTTTTTTAATTGCTTGAGATGAAAAAGCACTTCATTTGGTGAGTCTTGTACAAGGAGCACTCTTTCTAATATCTTTTGTTAATTGAGGATTTCGCTACTTGTCTGTATCTCACTGACTTTGTGTTTAGATCTGAATATCTTTCTCATTGTCAGAAAACTTTGATGAGTGATGTGCAATTAATACCAGGGTTGAGAGGGTAGTAGTATTATTAAAACTTGAAGTTTCTCAAACCAGTAGATCCATATATAATGCAGCTCTCAGCCCCTAGCTTTAATGAAAAAAAAAAAAATGACCCTATCCCTAGAATCATCCTTACCCTTCTAAATATCTCACACCTTCACTCTGTTAAAGATAAGGATAGCACCAAATTTACCATAAATGATGCGCAGAAGATAAATGGATCTAAATCATACATGATGAAATAGGCCATTTTTATTTTCAAACATTCTTTCCACAGATGCCCCACATTGTCATTGTTCTGTCTGGAGCCCACTGCTGTGAGTACTAACTGTTACATCCTTCTTAGGAAGACACCAACTCTACTTTAATTTGAATGGCATTGGGATCATCCATCCAGATTAAGAGATAGGGGTCTTGTAAGTGATCAGGTCAGAGAGTTAATAAAGAGCCACATCATCTAGAGCTTTGTAGGTCATGAAAAGAACATTGGCTTGAGGAAGATGAGAAGCCATTGGAAGATTCTAAGCAGACATGTGACCTGATCTGAATTACATTTTAAAAGGATACTTTGGCTGTGCATGAGAATAGATTACACAGGGGCAAGGATAAAAGTAGAGGACAATTAGATACTATTCAATAGTTCAGGCAAGTCCTACCAGTGCAGTGGAACAGAACTATTGCACAGGAGAGGGGTGAGAAGTCCTGGGGCATGTTACAAGTGTAGTCCAGGGTGTGTTGGATAAGAGGTGTGACAACAAAAAGGAGTGTCAAGGAGGATTCAAATCTTTGGCCTGAGAAATCAGAAGGATATACTGGCAAGTATGATGCCTTCAGTTTCTTCATCTTGCTGGCCTCAGTTGATACTGCTGCTTGGGCTCCAGGACTGTCTGGGATGGGTTCACTTGCTATGACATTTTCTGATGGAGACCTGCAGTGCTTCCTTCCAGTTCTGGACAGTTTCCATGGGCCAGAAATCTACTTATAAGCGCCTCTGATTTAGGTTCTCTCAGGACGTTGCAGTGGAAATGGTCATTTTTTCGGGAGAGTGAAGATTATTAGACTTTGGATTCCTTATTCCTAAGAAGTTTAATAATAAGTAATTTCACATATCTTTTTCCCTACCCCAAAACCACAACTTTGGGAAGGTGTATAGACTCATTTGAGATCTTTATTTCTATGTTCTAGACACTGTCCTAAAGAATTTACATATGCCACTACATTCAATCCTCACAGCAGCTCTGTGATATATTTATCACATTTTGCAGAAAAATAAACCAAGGAGTTTAAAAAATTTTTCCAACTATCTGTAACTAGTTAGTGGCCAAGAAGGACCCCCAAATTCTGAAGGACCAGCTAATTAAAGGTAGAGACAAATATAAAACCCAAGTTCCTGACTTGCAGGCTAGTGCCACACAGCAGGCTCAAATAAATATCTAACCCCTTGATAGATTTACAAATTTAAAATCTCCAAAAGAGCATTCCTGTCATTGATTGAAACTGACATTTTCAATACCGAGAATGCACTGTCTTCCTTCTCTGGAGACCGAATGCTCAGAAGTAGGAAAATGATCAACCACAGAGCATGTCTGGTAAACCTGAGTGATTATCTCCCCAAATACACTATCCCAGGCTGTCACTGATACATACCCATGCCCACCCTGCTGACAAATACATATTCTCTCTGTTTTTAGGGACTTCACTTTCAAAATAGTTTCAGTCACCTCAGGGATGGTTCCATGTGTAGCCTGGAACACACTTATGCCCCAGCTGCTTTGACTGTAGCTAATGATAACTTCCAACATTCCCTCATGGCTCTTTCCTCACAGAACCAGGGCTGTGGTCCCTCTGCGACTGCTGCACAGATTGCTTGTGTTTCTTCTCAGGACCTAGCCACCTTCACAGCAACAACCTCTGACTACTGACCTTGTCCACCTCTTTGGTTTCTTCTCTTGCCTCACTCTCTCTCAGTCTCTGTGTCCCCACCAGAGGGAACTTCACAACAGAACGCAAGGAACAGGTTTTGCTGCTCCATTTTTCTTCCCCTGTGGGGGAGAGGCAGATGGTGCACGAAACATTCATAAGGGTTAGAGTGTTTTAGTACAGTCTCTCCAATCACGACAGCAGCATGGACACACACGTCAGGCCAGTCCCTCATGGTGCCTTTTATGATGATTTTTTTCTTCTCATTTTCCCCATAATTTATGCTTATGTTATGGCTGAATTGGAGGCCAGTGCCATTTGAAAGGGAAATTTACAAATCTTTCAGGTGTAAATAACAAACAAATAAACAAAAAGATAGGTTTGACAGCCTTAAGTAAACAAAAAAGATTAATTTGTTCATGTCTGACATCTGACTTCATTCAGGTACCGCCTGCTTCCTCTAGGATTCAAAAGACATCTCCAGAATCTACCACATTTTCTCTTCCTCAGACTTCGCTCCTTTCTAGGATACTACCTTTTGGCCCCCGACAACTCCAGGCTCTTTCCCTTGGGGCTGTAGTACTTTAATTTTCTCTCAATACCAGAAGAATCTTACTCTCATCATTTCAAATAAAATTCCTGAGATTTACTCTAATTGGATCCCTTTAGCTTTCTTTCTTTCTTTCTTTCTTTCTTTTTTTAAAGATTTTATTTATTTATTTGACACACCAGAGAGAGAGATCACAAGTAGGCAGAGAGGCAGGCAGAGAGATAGAGAAGAGGAAGTAGGCTCCCCACTGAGCAGAGAGCCCAATGTGGGGCTCGATTCCAGGACCCTGGGATCATGACCTGAGCTGAAGGCAGAGGCTTTAACCCACTGAGCCACCCAGGCACCCCTCCTTTTAGCTTTCTTATTGGATCATTTTAAATCACTTGCTCAGCCATAACCAGTTAGTATGACTATGGAGAGGGTTATCTTGATTTGTTAAGACCAATTGATCTATTCTTGAAAACACAAGTTTGAAGACCAGCATTCTGGGCAGAAGTTGTTCTCCAAAAGAACGCTGAGTTATTATTACCAAAAAGTAAGGGGGAAATAACTGGCAGACCACACAGTGCCTGCCACGGAATTCCAAGTGTCCTTAGGCATAATAACACACATCAACTGTGCTGAGGCAGTACATCTTCTAGTGGAACTCTAGCTTCAGCCCACATATCATTCTTTTCTACAATTCTAATTCAAAAATTTAGATGTGCATCTTGTCTCACTTGTTCTTCCTGATTCATTCTGAGGTGGGTAAAATTCCTATATCCCTATATCCTAATCTCTATATATTCCTATATCCCTGATATCAACACTATTCTAGACTATCTCTACTAAATGCTTATGTAAAGTTTGTAACTAGTAGTGATGAGATAGCTTTCCATTTTGTAACCAACACCTTAAAATTTGTTAAAGCCATGTGTATCTGGCCTAGAAAAAAAATAAGGTTCAGAAACTCATTTAACATGTGTTCCCTGGACATGACTGCCTCACTGATTAAATGAATACCAGCAGGGAGACAGGTCACTGTACCGAGAACATTTAAATAGTGACTCACAGTCAATCCTCTCACTCTGTCTCCTAGCACTGTAAAAATCCCTCACCCAAAGGAACGAATTGGCATGAGCAAATTACAGGGTTATTTTCCTCTGAATAGTTCATCAACTGCTCATCAAAATTCTAGATCACATCTAAGGAAGTTCATCTCTTTATGGGGACAGCACATGGTATCTAAACATATCTGTTCACCTATGCCTTTTCACATTTCATTAGAACTCACCAACTGCAATTCATAAAGGAGATCTCACTGGAGACTAAATTAGTATGAAGTGTACCTTTAAATTACCAAGAAATGCCTCCAGGTAAAATACGCCTCTGAAGCCAGTATCAGAGAAGCCACATGTTTCCTATTCACTTTATTATTTGGCATATCACACCGCTCCTTTAATTCTCTTCAGGTAAATCTCAAGCCCAGCCTGTGTTGGAGGTTGTGCCCAATCACAAGGAAGACAAATTGGTACCATAGAAAGAAAGTAGACTTCAGCATCACTCACCTGAGACTTCTGAATACTAAGTCTATATTTAAATGCTGGTGTGGGAAAGTTTTTCAACTTCTCTCAATATCAGTTTCCCCAACTACAAAATAATGATGATTAAAACAAAATTCTTAAGGTGCTTGTGAACATTAAGTAGACAATAAAGGAAATAAGTAGTAAATACAACAGACCTAGTTAGTCATTCAATGAAAGTTGGTTCCCTTGCAATCCCCTCAAATGGGTACTTGCTGTCCTCAACAACAGTGATAAATCATGTTGATAGTGGGTACCCTTGATAAAACACAATGAAAATGATACTCTGTTTCTGTAGCATTCCTCCCAAAAACATATAACCCCAGTTTAATCATGATAAAAATATCAGACATTGAGGGACATTCTTCAAAATGTCCAAACAGTAGCCCTCAAAAGTGACAAGCTCATCAAAACTAAGGAAAGGCTGGGAAGTTTCACAGTCTAGAGAAACCTAAGGAGACATGACCAAGAATATAATGTGGTTTTGTAGATGGTATCCCAGAAAATTTTGTAAAAAGGCACTCAGTAAAATCAATGAAATATGAATAAAATATGGACTTTAGCTAATCATTGTCAATTATAGTTAATGCATTGTAATGAATAGATCATAATAATGTAAGGTGTTGATAATAAAGAATATATTGGAAACCTTTATAGTATCATCTCAACTTTTCTATAAATCCATAACTTTTGAAATAAAAATTTATACAAAAGGTGTATTAAATAAAACACCTGTGATTTTGAAACAGGAATGCTAAGCAATTCTGAAGTCACCTTCTTTTCATACCTATTTATTCCTTCTCCTTTGGCTTTCTTCCCCTAAATTTAATTCCTGGGGCTATTGCATCTTAGAAGCCATAAGAGAAAGATGTGAGTTTCCTGATGCCCATGGAGAAGGATCCATGAAGAAATGGCATGCACAGTTCACACACAAGATGCAGGGCATCAATTAAGGAGGTTAGATTCCAAACAAAGCTCTAAACAGGGACTATATCACTGCTGGGTACGGTACTGGATATTTGACAAACATGACCTTGTTATATTTATACTCATAGCAACTGTACGGAGGTAGACACTCATCTAAATTTACATATGAGTCTTAGTCAATCATAATCCCATGGCTCAGAGGAACCAGAATGAAGCTGCACACTTCAAAGACCACATTTTTAACCCCTGCACATATTTTCTTTCAAGGTCACAGTGGGATGACCATCTTGCATTCAGGGACTCCTACGCCCATTTTGGTATACCTCTCTGACTAGTTGCCCAACAACACCAGACACCCACTAAGCCATCCAGGAGAAAGAAAGAAAGCTAAGATTTATTGAGGAGATACTATACACCAAGACATTTAGTAGGCATTTTATCCACGTTCATTAATGAAGCCCTCATGATATCCTCATAAGAACATAATTTCCATCTTTAAGCTCATTCTTAGTCAGTGATTTTACCTCACTGTCATGAGGGGAAAGTTCTTCTTTTGTTTTTATTTTTGTTTGTTTGTTTGTTTTAATCACTTTCCAGAATATTCCAGTTATACTCCTCACTCCATCAGTACATGCTTCCCTAGGCATGCTCGTCTCCTACTTCATCTTGCCCTAATCTTTCCAACTTCTATACTATACTCAGAGAATGTGTCAAGGGCGTTTTTGTTGCCCTATTTTTTTTTGTTGTTGTTGTTCCCTCTGCTCTTCTTCTGGTCTTTGTCCAGCTAACTCCTCCTCAATACTGGATCGTCTCTTACATGTCACTTTGACAGAGAGGCCTTTCCCAACATCCCGGGCTAACTGAGGCCACCTTATTATTCCTATATAGAGCAGATTGTTTTCTTTATCTGGAGCTAACACACAAAGTGTAGTTACGTATGCAATGATGAACTTATATATTTAGTCTCTGTCCCCCATCTGGACTGCAAACTCCATGAAGAGAGGGACTCTGCCTAATTTTTTTCCCATATGTGCCTACCACAGTGCCTAGCACATAATATGGCTCAATAAATATTTATTGAATAAAGTTTTTTAAATTAATTAATGGTTGTAAGACTAAAGTAAATTTTTCTCCTTTTTGAAATCTATCTTCATTTTGTTCAAGGTATAATCACTGTGTGCCTTATATTAAAGTGATTTATGCAAGTGTGTTATTTTCTTAACCAGACTTTAAGCTCTAAAGAGGAAAGGCTCTAGAATTTGTCTATATATCCTCTATCTCACATAGACACACTACCAAGAAAATAGTATGTGATAGATGCCAAATAATGATGACTTAAATAAATGAGGGGGGGAAAAATGTTTCAAGTTAAGTGGAGAAAAGCTGACTATGGTTTCACATGTTTCTTTTCCCAAGAATATTTTAACTTTAAAAGAGCGTTACTGAAGAGCTATGCCTGAAACCCACAAAAATGGCTCTTAATGATGTATTAGAGTCATTAATAAAGAGCTAATAGGCTTTTACAGAGTTCAGAGGCCATTTTTTTCTTTTTTCAAATCCCAAACCATGGACAGGCACCTCCTATTAACCTGAATATGCACTTGGCTCTGCCAAGTGTGTAAAAACTGAAAATGACCGTAAAAGGTTTTTCACAACCTCCCCCTTCCCTATTCTTCACTTCAGAATGTGATAATGTGTATCCATCCACCATCTGTCCCCAAAGCCTAAGTCTCCTGATCATCATCTCTCAGCTGTCACTAGCAACTTCCTGCTTGAGTCATGACCCTGTCCCCTATTCCATCTTGATGATGAAATCCTCATCTGATGTCCCTCCAGCAAGATTCAGAAGCATTTCTTATATCAAAGAAACATGTACCTGATTGTTTGAAATTAATTTCCAAGGAAAAAATGCAGGATTTAATTTCAAATGTAAGAGTACATTTAGCTTGCCTTCTTCTATAATCAGAGAATGACTCATTGAATTTACTCTGAATAGCACACTGGGAGACAAGCTAGTTGGTAAGCAACATCAGCCTGTTGTCAAGAGATACATGTGTACAATTATCAGCGATGGCTTGCCCACAGTAGATGTAAACTGAAGGTTAATGGGTCTCTTCTCAGAGATCGGGTAGTGAGTCAACTCAAAGGTGAGTTCTGCTCAACACAGTATGTAGTGTCTTGCTCTCTCCTTAGTGCTATGGGAAGGCAGTCCTGTGTTAAATCATGGACTGTACATAATCAGCTCATTAACATGCACTGAGCACTTCGGTGATTTCTCACTGTGCTAGAGGGGCCCAGGTTTGGCACTTTCCTCTCTCTGCCTCCTCTTCCAAATCCCATGTCAGAGCTCGCGAAGGTCTCACACCTGCTCTGCCAGTACCCTTGGCTATGGGTGCTGAGAGTGGAAGGATGATGTATGGAAGAAGAATTATACAGAAGCACGGGACTGAGTGGGGACAAAAGAGGACCTCCGACTTTCCTGAGAGAGCTTGTTACCATCCTCACCCAGCAGCAAGCAATAGCTTTAGGAAGAAAAATAGAAAGAGAGGCTCTTCAGCACTTGAAGTATATTTATGCCACCAAAAAGCACGCCCAGGCTACCGTTGGCTTCTGTAATGAAGGGAGTAAACCTCTCCCTGTGCTACACCTGTTAGCCCGAAGGCACTGAAGAGGCTGCATGTCAAAGTGAAAATGCAAAACAGTTTACATTCTCAATCCAAAACCCTGCCCCTTTCACGGCATTTTATCCTGTATGCTCATAAATATAAATATTAATTTATAACACAACTTTATAACACATAACTTCCAACATGTGGATTGTGGATGTTATAATGAACATTTGTCTCTTTTTTTTGGATGGCTAGTATGGAAAAAGCTTTTCCTATTTGAGAGGAATCTCAAAGTAGAGGTGGAGTTCTAGCTCTTACTCCCTGAAAAAACAAACAACAACAACAAACCCTTGTCTTTCCCAGCACTCCGGCAGCTGTGGCCTGAGTGTCAGGCAGAGCATCAGCCAACAGACATTCCAAATGAGAACTTGAGCCTCTGAACCTTGAAAGAGTAATACAAAATATTTCAGAGAAAATTGGGACCTCAATAAAATCCTAGCCAATAGAATACACAATATACAAAAGGAATTGTAACCCATAACCAAATAGTTTTGACACATGAAAATCAATGTAGTACACCAGAATGAACAAAGGGCAAAAACCACATGATCATCTTAACAGTCAGAGGAAGAAAAAACAAAACAAGAGAAACAAAACCAAACTAAACATTTCACAAAATCCAGTACCTTTTTGTTATTTAAAACAAACAAACAAAAACAAGAAATCAGGAACAGCAGGAAACTTCCTCAAGCTGCCAAATGTCATCTACGGAAAAACTAAGCTATTATCATACTTAATGGTGAAAGACTTAACACTTCTCCCCTGAGAACAGGAACAAGATGAATATGTCTTGCCATTTTATTTAACATTGTATTGGGGGTTCTAGCCAGGATAGCTAGGAAAGAAAAAGGCGGCAGGGAAGGAACCAGATTGGAAAGGAACCAATAAAACTACCCCCATTTCCAGAGAACATCATCTTGCATATAGAAACTCCTAAGAAATCAACTAAAAATACAAACGAACTAATAAATGCATCCAGCAATTTTGCAAGGTTCAAACAAGATCAATATACAAAAGCCAAGTGAGTTTCTATATACTAGCAATAAACAATCTGAAAATTAAATTAAGGAAACAACTCATTTAAGACAGCATCATAAAAATAAAATACTTCAGAGCACGTTTGACAGAAATATAAAACATACACTCTAAAAACTACAGAAACATTGTTAAAAGCAATTACAGAAAGAATTTGTGTTTACTCAGAGCAGCTGAGATGAAGTTGAGAGTCAGGTAAGCACTGAGGGCCCAAGGCTGAGGATGCTGGTGACAATAGGGACTGATGTCCTGGAGACCAATGTCTTGTGGCAATGGAGGGAGAGATTGCTCCTATTTGCAGAATAAAATGTTGGTTGTGACATGGCTCTAAATTTAGGTGCATTTTCTGAGTCTATTTCATCAGCCCTCCCCTAAATTCAGAGATTTATGTACTGTCCTCTCAATAAATTCTATTTAACTAGAGCTGGTTTCTATTTTTTTTTGTGACCAGAACCCTGACCAGTGTATTATTGCTGCTTGGTTTTAGTCCCTTCCTAATGATTTTGCTTAGGAAAGGAAAAGTCCTTGTAATTCTTAAAATATATTTTTTACCACTTTCTAACTGCTATTGCTTTCCCAAGGTTTAGCTCATTTCTATAATAAGCTTATAATATTATAACTTGATGATAATAACCATATAAGCTATATATATTATTAACCCTGTCTTTACATGTGAGAAAACTAGGTAAAATAGGCTATACAGTTGTCTAAGAGAAGGTAGAGTACAGATGGAAATCCAAATCTGTTAAGCATAGATCCCAGGCAGTTTCTACTAGACGAGGTTTCTTCCTGGATCTTGTGTCCTCTAAATGAGCTAATGTATTAGCTTGCCTCTCCCTAAGGAGGACGCCACAGAGGTCAGGCAGACCCTACACTAAACAATAGAAAAGCTCAATGACAGAGTAGTTACATGAATCACTTATATTCTATAAATAGAATAGGGAGCAGTCATTAACAGTTACGTTTTCCAAAAGTACTTAATGGCAAGACAAAGTAAGGTGATATTAATTGGAAATTTTAGAATAAGCACTGTCAGAAACAAATCTAATTGTTTTGTGTACAAACAGGTACGTGCTCTGTGTGTGTTTGTCTTATATGTGTGCGTATATGTGTGCCAGGAGACATACATAAATACTCTGTAAAGGACTAGTCATTAATATCAGAAAGATGAGAAAGGAAGAGTATAAATTTTGAGGAGAAATAGTAGCAGGAAATAGTTGATTATAAAGAAAACAAGTATAACTAGTCTTGGATTATGAAGGAAAAGACTAGGCCTACAGCAATCCTAGCATGCTGTACCTACAAAAAAATTATCTCATGCTCAGATCCATGAGAGAAAACTACACGTATTCTTCCTGCTTCAAAGATACCTGCCACTTCCCCATTGCTTGGGGCTGTCCCAGGCTGAGTCCTCCCATGGCTTCCTGAATGCTGACCTCTCCTGGCCACTTATGTTACTGCAACCTTGGCACACAACATCAAGGCAATAGTCAACCTGTTCTCTTCACTGTCACAGATGAGCTGATAAGACCAGAGGTGCCTGAGATGCCACCCCTAAAATCCCTCTGATGTCACTATTTCCATATCCAAATCCAAGTTTTCAACGGTAGGAGTTCTCTCAAGTTCTCCCAAGAATTCTTTCACCGTCCAGCCCTTGGCACTGAAGATTGCCCCGTTGTGGACACTTTTAGACTAAAGTCACTGAGTCTTTTCTCACTCTCATCTATGTTCCCTGGTTTCACACCTTTCTGCTTATACCTGTGTCCTCCGTCCGCCTAGATGAACAATAACACTCAATTCAATAATTGTAAGTCTCCATGTTAGACAATAAAACAACTGAATTTGGCAACCATACCAATTATGAGAGAAGGAAGCCGGGGCTCTTGGGGCACTGAAATTGCCTCAATCACTTCAGGGAACTTTCAGCAGAAGGGGCTCTGTCCTAATATCTGAAAAGAGGCTCCCGAGGTCTCCAGCTGTGGTTAAAAACAGAACCTTTGCTTTGGTCAGTTCTTATGGACCATCACTCCAGTACTAAGCAATTTCACGGGTCATAAAACAGTTGTGACCACTAATGACAGCCAGCTCTTTTGCCAGACAAGTAAAATCACTTGATAAGGGCATTTGTCAGTCATTCAAGCAATATTTCCTCTTCATGCTGAGAGTAAATCGCTGGCTAGGATAGAATTAGAAAGCAAAGCTTTAACAATGAAGGTTATCCAACTGGTAAAATGCATCTGATGCCATTTGTATTATGGTTGTAGCCTGATAAACAATTTTAGATGGATTATTTTAGGTGATACAGAATTGGATTTTTCTTGGATTTTTTTCTTGGATTTTTCTAAGGGAAGTTTCCTTAGAAAGCATATACACAATTTTGAGTGTTTCTGGGCTTGTTTATGGTCAGTCCTTAGAACAGCTTATTTCATAAAAATATGCAATGGAGATAAACATAGTTATAATCAAACAGGGAGGATTTAAGAACCTAAACTTGGTCTTAACAGTGTGAAGGATACAACAGAAGTGCATACTGGAATGCATGGGAAGTAAGGAAGAGAATATGCAGTTTTAAAACTGGTTTAACTGATCAGAATAAAAATTATTCTACTCCATAGCAGAAGTCCTAGAGGTAACGCAGTGTAGGATATAAGCTCTGTGTAGTTGCTCAACAATAAAAAAAGACACCCATATTCCTGGCTACTTTCCACTCTGCCACCTTTAGATTACTGCCTCTCATTTCTGGCTATTCTCCTTGCCATGGCAAGATAGTCTTCATAGCTCCCAGCAACCACAGCAAGGCAAAGCAGAAAATGGGGTTTTCTTTTCTTTCTTTCTTTCTTTCTTTTTTTTTTTTTTAACCAGGGAGTTAAACATTTCCCAGAAATCACAGAGCTGATTTCCATTCAGATCTCATTGGCTGAAATTTTGTCTACTGCCCAAGTCTTAGCTGCCAGAGGTGTAGCAGACAGAGTATGTAAGCATTTGCAACTTCTACAGCAGGATGAGGATTCTGCTGGCAGGGAAACACAAAGGAGCTTGCTGGGTGTAGAAAGCTGCTGGATGAGCAGTCAACACAATCCACCATACAGCCATACAAAATAATTTTACTCTCAAAGAGCTTCCAATTGACTGCTACTAATAACATCATTTTGTATGCTGATTGACCATTCACAAAGCACTTTCAAATAAATTAACTCACTTATCCTTACATTACCTAGCAAAGTAAATTAAATTACTCTTTCCATATTTTTAATGAAGAAAGTGAATCTCAGTTTAGAAAAAGACTAGGCATATAACACAAATTAAGCCTCCTTCAACTTTGTAAATGTAGTAGTATACAAACTTAGAAATCATGGACATCAATTAGAACAGCACTGGAGACGTTAAAACTAGAGACTGAGCCAGGGAAAACCAGGTCCTACATAGTCATATCACTACCAAAGTTTAGCTCATGGTCTGGGAGAAGAGGAAATTAGCAAACAAGGAAAATTAGTACCCAATAAATGGGTAAGTTCTAATACTTGGACCACAAATGCAAGATGAGCCAAGAAGTCTAATTCCACAGTATTTACTGGGCATCTACTCTCTGTGCCAATTTTAGACTATGGAGAAAATCAGTGTGAATTAGACTTCATCCCTACACTGTAAGAGCAGAATCTGCTACAATACCAATTAGTAAATGCTCCAAGAGCATATGAAGCTCAATATTCCAGCTCAGTATTCTATGAGTACATGGGGAAAGATGGAAGAATGCAGGCATGTTTTAGAGAGGAAGCAGCATCTTTGTGTAATATTGAAGAAATGGTACAGATCAGGAGAACATGTATTATAGGTAGAGGCAACACTCACTAGCATGGAAATGACAATAGGAACTAGAGCATGTGGAAGAAGAGAAAAAAGGAGCCTAAGAGAACACTTGACTGGACAGGTAGAAACTGATGAGTGAGAGATGTCCGGGAACGGCATCTTGCGTGTTCCACCATAAACATTAGTTCATGTTCTTGAAATTAAGTGACCCAGACATAGAGTCAAGCCCTCTGGCTGAGGGAGGCAATTCTATGGAACAAAATATACAAAAGAGCCAAAATATACAAAGCAGCCAAGCAGGAGTGGGGCATTTAACTATACCTGACAGTGAAGTCCCTGGGAGCTGATGCTGAGGTGTTGGACTCTGCTGGACTACAGTGAATTCTGCCCTACACAATTCTGTCAATCCACTTAGATACTGAGTCTCACCACTTGCATTTACTCTCTGAATAATATCGCTGACTTCAGAATTTGGGTCTCCTTATGAAATAAAATCTCTAGCACAAGCTCAAAATATTATGAGTAAATTGTCTTGATGTTTTGGAGAAATTCTGGATCAGATGTCAGGAATGTCAAACTCCCTTGTTTTTGCCAGTCTTGTTGTTTTACTGATTCTTTCCATAAGGCAGAGAATAAACTTTGCAGAAATTCAAAAGGCAAATATCAGACCAAAATGTGTTTCCAAAACAATTCCTATTTGTTTCTAACTCAAGGTAGTATTAAAGAATAATCATATTTGGCTTGTACTGGTTTTCTGGTTTTTCAGGACTCTGTAAGTGAAGAGTATTTTACTTCCAAGGTCTGGGCAGTAAAGACCCTACCCATCTCAGGAGAGATGGACACAGATAAAGCCATCCGAAAGGAAGCTCCAAGAAGATGCCCTGGCCATGGCTCACCTGAGGCAAGACCATCTTACCCCCTCTCCTATGACCAAGATGAACGACCATGCTGGCATACCATTACAGCTTTTCCTTTCAAATTTAAAGTACTAAGAGGAGGCTTCTATTACTTAGTAGAAGAATGATTAGTAATGCTGAAAACCATTAAACCAACAATTCCAATCCTGGAACTTAATTTCAAATAAACATTAAGATTGGTGCTCATATTGAAACAACCCAAATGCTCATCCATTGAAGAGTTGTTCCATAACTATAGATCTGAAATGCCATGAACAATGAATGAGAATGGGGTAGATCCACACACACTGAAATAAGACATAATACATGTTTATAAAAAGCAATTCATAAAACCATAATATAGAATTGCCCTACTTATAAAATAAAACATATATAAGTGATACGCATATAACATTTTATAGAGAACACATCTAGAGACTGGAATGAAGTAGGATTTTCACATTTTCTCTACGCATTTCCATATTGTTTGCATTTTATAGTGTATAATCACCTGTTTTCTGTGTGACTTGAGAAAGGCTCTATGTCTGTACATAAGTAGTGGCATAGCAAGATGGACCCAGAAGGGCCATGTCCCCGAGTCTGGCTTGTCTGAGCTCAGGTGGGAAAGCCTGAACTAGAAGATTAGGGAGAAGATAGAAGGGGAACAAGGGAGAATTTCCTAGGATGAAGAGAAGACACAGAGGTGAATGAGCTCTTGCCCCACTGCCAAGCAAAGACTGGCAACAATCTGTCCTATGCTACATTGCCAGCTGAGGGTCTCAGATAGCTGAGGGGTTAATCATTATTTCACCAAAACTGGGCTGTGAAAATTTCAGGAAGTTACTTTACCTTTCGAAGTGTCAGTTTTGTCATCCGTTAGGAAAGGGGAAAGGATCAGCTATAAGTAAATGTCACATTCTTTGGTAAAGTTGAATTCAAGGGAGCTGTGCTTATTCATTTCAGCTCTGTTGTTCCATCTGACCTTGTGGTACCCAATCCACAGCTCCCCGAATGAATGATAGACTTTCTTCTCTTCTAAGGATATTCAGAGTATCATGGGCCTTCTTCACTGTGCTTCAGTCAGTTCCTTCTATCTCCTGGACTATATACTCCTGCTGGGAGAAGCCATTGAGAAGACATGACCACTAATTGATTCATAAAATGGGCCCAGGCAATCAGAAGCTCCTCCCCCACTCTCTTGTCCTTGGAATGTACATTTCACCCACTATTCCCATACAAGGAATCACTTCAAGGATGAAGCCTTGAGAAAATCATGTGTTACTGAGACTGCCTGAAGCCCATTAAAGATTCTATATAAACTCTTAAGATTTTGATGAAAGATAATAGAAATCTACTAGTCTTGCTGGGGATAAGAGAAGCCAGGGATACCCCATGATAAAACCAGGAACTCCCAGAGTTGCTAACGTGCTACCGAACACCCACCTTCCCCTAATTCAGACAGACAAGAGGAGTCGATTCCATTTTGACAATTGAATCAGTGACAAATGCTTTTTTTTTTTTTTTTGGCCTCTAAATGGACAATAATTTTTAATTTTTTATGAGAAGCTTTTGGTACAAGGGTCATCTAGATCAAGGAACAAAACAAAGTAGTTGAGGGAGGACAGTCTCTATATACTTGGGGCAAATGGGAAGTAAATCTCAATCGATTCAACACAGGAAAAATAGCTCAGAGGCAAGCTCTGGCTCCGGCTGAAATAGCCTGGCTGAGTCCTGAATGGTTCCGCAGGGAGGAGAAGAAGGATGGGAGTGACACGGGGAGCAGAGCGATATCTGCGGACATGGAGAGAAAATCTGGTGTTGCCACTGGTTTCAATGTTTGATGCCTCCACCTGACTGAAAAGCCATTTTAGCACCCTAGGCCCCATTTCTCATCTGTAACTGAGGATCATAACACATCGCTCTCAGAGTGGTTGTGATTATTAAATGTACAGTGGCCAGCAGGAGAAGAAGTGCCATTTGTTCCACCTCTGCTCCAGTTCCTCCTCCCGCTGTCCTCCACATCTCCTCCTTCTGACTGAGGGCTTCATCTCTACAGGATATCACAGCCTTTTATCCAGTTGTCTTCTCCTTCCACGCGAGATGTTCATTGCTAATGAGAGTGTATTCTCTTATGACAGAACTATTTTTGGTTACCAGATCATTTGATGTGAACACCAACCAGTCAGCATACTCTTAACGCCCAAAGAGTATGAGTTGAGAAAGCCACATTCCGCGCCTCATGTAGGCCCCTTGGAGGACTGAATGACCTAGTCAGAAGAGTCCTTGATGTCCATTTCATTAGGTACATTGTTCTCGATCATCTTTAATTCCTCCTATTTAAATCAAGGGTTTACCATAATCTGGCTCTCACATCCTTAATAACCCTGTAAATCAACACTGTCAGGACTTAGTTTCTATCTAAAAATTTACCTGAAATATATGCATTAAGCCCTAACTCTTCTTTATCTTCCTACCTTCCCCCCCCCCTTAAATCTGTGCCACTAGGAAACTCTGGTTGAATTTGCTCTAAGCAGATTATTATTGAACTCTTGCAACTAGAAACATAGAAAGGCACTGGGAAATGGCAGAGAAGTTCATGGAAAGTACAGGAAGATTTCTTGTAAGCTAATGTAAAGTAAAACTGTGAGTTCCCCTTATTCTCAGTATTCTTAATAAAATTAATTTGACCTGCTGTTACAAAGGAACTTCTAGTTTTAAAGATTTGGAATGTGCTTAGTTAAATAAAGTCTCAGTAAATTCTTTCTTCCCATTTAAAATTCTTATGAGATACATCCCATTTAATGGAACTCTCATAAGAGAGGTCAAAAGCAAAAATAGTTGTTTTTTTTTTTTTTAAACCACACACAAGTGAACAAAAAGGCATGCACTGACATTGTCTGTTGGGTGAGGTCATAGAGAGGACATGACTGCCAATTGACTTGAGAGCTGGACCTGAACAATCTGAGACTACTCCCCCCTCCCCAGTTCTCAGAATGGATGTTTGCCTGCCTTTCCCACAGCTGGAGCCATTTCAAAGACATAGCCTTGAGATTAAGATGTTGTTGAAGCCATCTGGACTAAATTTGTGACTGAACCGAGTTCAGACCTCTATATAAACTTTTTCAGACTCCGGCAGGCAGGTGTGGAGATCAACTCATCTTGCAGTCACCCAAGACAAGCCTCATAAGGAAGTTCCTTTCCTTATTAAAACTACCACCTACCAATCAGAGGTGGTCTGCCTCTTCTTCAGTCTCTCCCTGCCCTCCAAATATAGAGGCCAATTTCATATTTCATCCAGGAATCTCCCGAGATTGCAAATCAACACTATCTGACCTTCGTGTAAATAAAGCAAGTTCAGATTTGTGCTCATATGAGCTATGCCATGCACATGGCATTTCAAAATATGTTTCAGGGACCAGTCCTCCATGTGTCATTTAGTGTCCCATGCAACAGTGACAGTTTATTGCATATAAAGATGAAAATTGTTGCTGCAGTGTGCACAGTTGATGGAGAATAGAAGCAGCCTCCTCAGTAGCTAATAAAAGACCATCTGGAGGTAGCCTTCAACACTGATGTTACATTTCATTTTTTTAATGCACTAGAGATTGCATGGAAAATTAGGTTTTGTGAAA
Organism: Mustela erminea; assembly: GCF_009829155.1. NCBI lineage: Eukaryota > Metazoa > Chordata > Mammalia > Carnivora > Mustelidae > Mustela > Mustela erminea. The sequence goes on from NC_045617.1 coordinate 95,533,983, forward strand.
GCTAGCAAAGTGGCATGTCTGTTGCCTTTCCTTGGGACTTTGTCATTTATATTTATGATATTGTTTCTAAACTGACAAGGTGACTCAAATCAAATCCATTAACAGAACTTTCTTTGGATGTGCTGCTATAGATCTCTGTATATCACAAATCCACACCTTGGAAACAGACTAAATATCATACCTTGTGTACTGGTGTCCTCTAATGATCTGTAGTAGTTAAGGTAAAATTCAAAATCTGATTTTTTTTCCTTCCAATCCTGAGTGAAAAATTTGTCCATTGCCTTAATGGATAACCCATACATTTGTTTTCTCTCTAAGGAAAATAAAATTAATAATCTTCAGTGTTTACTCTGTCTGAGACACACATTCATATAAAAAACACTCAAGAAGAGTATTAAGGTATTAAGAAAACTGAGGCTCATTAGGATAAGTAGATAGGATATCTTGGCCAGAATCCTGCAGGTGGAAGAGGCTGAACTGGAACCTACATCAGTCTAATGCCCAAGTCCATGATTGTTCCACATCTCCATACAACTCACTGAGCTTAGGCTGAGCTACTACACCCTGCGAACACAACCATCAAAGCCTACAGAGGAAGCTTGATCAATGGGACAGAAAGAAAAAAGGAAAATGTATATTCATATTGAAATCAGAATCTTAGAATGCATTATACCCATCAATGCCCACAATTAGGTTATTTCCACAACACCTGCACATCTTCACTACTGTCTAGTGGATCTTCAACAGACCCAAGAAGTGAACATGTTCTCTTTTAGCCCTGTGGGCGCACACATATGCACACACAATAGGTGCTGAAATGTTACATATTATCATCATCTGATTAATGAAAATTGGTAGATAATCCACAGGGCTAGAGTTATTACATGGGACTGTATTAGAAATTTAAAATAGATGCTAAAATGTTACATATTATCATCATCTGATTAATGAAAATTGGTAGATAATCCACAGGGCTAGAGTTATTAACATATGCACACACAAATATACACACATGCACCTGTTAAAAATACTCAAATTATTTAATGAAAATAAAGAACTTGACAGAGGAAATGTATCCATATAGAGAGAGGATACCTTCAGCATTCTTTAGCACACATCTTCTTTCCACTCTTGGTTCCGTACGGAGTGCAGAGTTCCTGTTGACGTCTCTTCAGAAAGTGTTCTATCATACACGTGTTGGACTCTCCTGGTTCTTCAACTAAACTTGACCTCCATAAAGCCATATTTACATTAGGAATAAGGGTGGGTGGTAGGATAGATGAGAGCATAAGGTATGCACAGGTGACTAAAATTATACCTCGGCTGCCAATTTCCTGTTGTGCGGAAAATCCATTGCAAGAATATGCCTCAATCTGCCCTTTCTCTCTGTGCCTCTCCCCATCTATTACTCAAACAAATACCTTTTTTACTCCTTTAGCTCCTTTATATTCTCTTCCAGATCAAAATGTATGTGTGTCAATCCTGACATGGATTGTCACTACTTCTCCCACAGTTATTTATTTGCAGTTTACTCTCAGACCTAACTGGAATTAAAGAAACAGTCTACTGTTAAAGGAATTTCTAGTACAAGCATGCAGGAAAGTGTATTTTGGGGCAACATCTTTGGAATCATAGTAGTTATGGATAGCAACTTTGAACACAGTCAGAAGTTTTGAATGTGTAAAATGCCATCTTTTATCAAATAAATCATGGTAATCCGAATTAGCCACAACCTCGGGAAAAATACCTCACTGAAAAATTGTTACACAAGTGAGGAGTGATTCATACTCACAAATTCGCTAAAGTACACTTTAAAGAACTCTTAGCTGAGTTCTTAGCAAATGTAAGTCTAAAATTATCTCAAAGGTCTTCTATAATAAGCATTTTGGAGGGCAAAAATGATACTTGGAATCCCAAGACCCCCCCCCAAAAAATAATGCCTTTCTATTCCAGGTTCTTTGCCTCATAATCAAAATAAATATTGTAGTCAAAAAGCCTGGGGTTTTTTAGGGGGTGGGGTGGGGTGGGAAGAGCTGTCTTTCTGTTTGGGCAAGCCAAAATAAGAAGTGATTAACTCCTCTCACCTAAAAAGGCACGGAACACAGCTTGTCTTCACTTTTTGGCCTGTTGCAGACACCATCTCTCTGAACCATTTTATTTAAATGATGCTGCCAACATACTTATATATAACATCACATATCTAAAAGTTTTGCTTTCTCCCCCAAGCTATGGAATGATTCGCTGGTGATGCCAGATTCCTTTGTGACACATATTTACTACAATGATCCTGGATGAATTGAATTCATTTAATCCATGAATGAATTGAAACTAAGGGGTCTATTGTGACCTAAACTGCATTTTTAGTGAGAAATCATTAAGGATTCCAAAACAAGAAATATCTCCCTAATCCCCACAGCCTTGGCCAATCCTAGGCAAAAAGGGAAATGCAAAATGTCTCCTGGCCTCCTATCTCACTGGCATTTGAAAAAGGTATTATCTATCACAAAGGCCTTAGTTATAGAAAAGGATGTGAGAGGGAAAAAAAATCATATAGCTCAGATAAGAAGAAAAAAAAGAAATATATAATTGTGTGGCTGCTTCAATAATATACAAATTCATCTTCTATTAAATCAGTGAGCTACCTGGAGGAAATCAATTTTTTAGAAAGATTTCATGGTAAGATGTTAATAAATGATAAAATCCATATCCTATTTTCAACCTTATCATGAATTACATGCTTTAAGTTTGACTGTCCTAATTTCCCTGAATAAGATCTGTTTCCACCCACCTCTTTTACATACTCACACTTCTGCCCACTTAACCTCTCTTATTGTTTTAGGCTCCTGGTGTTGTCTCCTCTTTGAAGCTTTCATTTCCCCCACAGGAGAACATTGGCGACTCCTTTTGTGTTGTCACAGCACTACGTGGAGACCTCCTTTATAACACATAGTCACAGTCTCCTTAGGAGCTCATCTGCTGCAAACTGGCTAACAGCCCCTTCAGAATAAGAAGCATGTAAAATGCATATATTAGTTTTATTTCCAAGGGCTAGAAGTGAGGCTAGCATAAAATGTAACAATAATAATTACTATAGAAAGCATTTATTGGTCTTTGCTGCAGAGTTCAAAGCAGGTTTCATGCATTATCTCATTAAATCCTTAGGACAAACATTTGATGTGGGCTCTATCATCATCCCTTTTCGGAGACAGAAAATCGCAGCAGAATCCTTGCAGTCCTTGTAGCACTGACTACCTGAGACTACACAGTAAATGGCTCCCCCTGGAGTTCGGTAGTGCGCCCAAGCTACGCACAAATAGCAATGGTCTCTCAGTGTTTTTAGAATCCAATTTAAATGTTTAATTTAATATTAGGCTTTTACCAGATGAACCTGTAATTAAAAAATATATATATCTTTAGAGGCCTTGGATGCCTTAAACGGAAGAACATGGTAGAGGCAAAGAGGATCATCTGTCTAGTGTCCTTTTAAACTTACTGTCTAGATAACCATTTATTCTGACAGAAAATTGTCACTAAATTGCTCGGATGACCATATGGTCTAATAAAATGACAAAACTAAAGGAGACAAAAAGACAGACTTTTTGAAGTCAAGTAAAAACAGTCCAGAAAACCTGAGAGTGTCATCACTGTTACTCTATTCTTCTTCTTCTTCTTTTTTTTTTTTTTAAAGATTTTATTTATTTACTTGACAGACAGAGATCACAAGTAGGCAGAGAGGCAGGCAGAGAGAGGAGGAAACAGGCTCCCTGCTGAGCAGATAGCCTGATTTGGGGCTCAATCCCTGGACCCTGGGATCATGACCTGAGCTGAAGGCAGAGGCTTAAACCCACTGAGCCCCACTCTGTTCTTTTACCTCAACCTCCACCCCAAGCAAGCTCTATTCATTCACAGAAAGAATTAAACAGCAAAACTGTCTTTTTGTTATAGACGTATGTAATGCTTACTGTCCCTATGCAGCATTGCTAAAACACAATGAAATCTCATATGTTTAGAATCTAACAAATGGTAACCACCCAATAAAAGTACAAAATTACATAAATTCATAACATTTATCTTATATTTTCCCCATGACCTCAGAACCAAAAGGATATTAAAAGAATAACCCTGAAAGAAGTTATTGAATTCTGCATGGCTCTTTTTTAAGGGGATTTAGGGAAATTTGTGTTTTGTGTTGTGTGTAAAATACTCTTAATATCATGCCCTGATCTCATGTTAAGTGGTAAGAGGAGGTCAGTATAACAAGAGGTTTGAATGCAGAGGGAGGAAATAGGCCATGAAGAATTAGTAACTTAAAATGAGTTAATGTGAATTAACAGAAAAATTTACTAAATAGAATAATAATCTCATATCCAAAGTCACATTCTAGCTTCACTGCTAATGAATGAATCATCTTAGCACAAATGCAGTACAGTTCATGGACAATTATCAGCATGTAGTTGTACTGATCACAAATCACAATCACAAAGGATGACATTAGGTACATCTGGGCAGACTATTAAAGAGATGTGCTTTTCTGAACAGTGTTTATGAAACCTATGGGTCTCTAAGATGGGCATCTGTTTAAATGTTTTTTCAAGGAAATAGAATAATCCTGAACTTAGGGAGACACCTACAGGTACAGCAGAAAAAAATAAAAGGAAGATCAGAGAAACAAAACAATAGTATTATGTTTATTCAGGAAAACCAAAATGATTTTTCTCTGAAAATTTTTTTGAATGCTGAGAACTTTTCATCATGTTAGTCACAAATTTTGTCTAATGACCTAAAGGATGGTTCATAATTCTTTGGAATTGGAGTCAGGATTTGCCTATGGGTAGAAATAACATTAGCTGTTACCATCATCAACATCATTTTTACTATGTCTTCCAGAGAGTAATAAGCATATTTACATATTCATCACTTTGATGTTTTTTCCCCCTCATTTAAAATAAAAATATCTGTAAAAAAAATCTTCTACATTACCAGTGCCTTAACATAAATAGTTTTATTAGATCCTTTTTTTTTTTTTTTTTTTTTTTGGTAAAGGAAAAGTTTTTGAATAGTATGAAGTGGATAGGAATTTAAAGATGCTAGTGGAGGGTGGCGGGGACCCATGGCATAACCTTGTCTGTGAGTAGATAACCTAGAGCTATTTAACTACCTCCTCAGCTCTCCCCTCCATTGTATGAATCCTCACTCCCTGAAGTGGAAATCAGAGGAAGAAATCATCTCTGTTTCTTTTGTTGCTTTAACTCTTCTACTACTGAACAGCTTTTGTTCAGAAAGAATGTCTCTTCAAAGCTCTCCTTAACTTCCTATACTATGATCATATTAATATAACACTGACATTTTCATTAAGTTGCAGGGAAAGGATTTTGATGTCTTCATAGTACCCTAAAGGCATCATACTAGTGTGCTTCCAAAGCCAGAAAAACTCTAGTGCTGACAGAAGGATCACTGGAAAACAAATCTCATGATTTTCCTTTCCTCATTTTGAGATTATGCCGGTATAACCAGTCTCAAAATCATTGCACATCAAAAACAGCCCACAAGTTCCTGGCCCGAGCCCGAGTCCTGGCCCCTCATCTTACTCTCCGAACAGCATGAGCTTCACCACCCACTCCACCTTCTCTTCCAACTATCGGTCCCTGGGCTCCATGCAGTCGCCCAGCCACCGGGTCCAGCCTGTCAGCAGCGCGGCCAGCGTCTATGCAGGCGCCGGAGGCTCAGGCTCCCGGATCTCCGTATCCCGCTCCACCAGCTTCCGGGGCGGCTGGGGGTCCGGGGGCCTGGCCATGGGGTTGGCCGCTGGGATGGCCAGGGGTCTGGCCGGCATAGGGGGCATGCAGGGCGAGAAGGAGACCATGCAAGACCTGAATGACCGCCTGGCCTCCTACCTGGAGAGGGTGAGGAGCCTGGAGGCAGATAATCAGAGACTGGAGGTGAGAATCCGGGAACACCTGGAGAAGAAGGGACCCCAGGTTAGAGACTGGGGGCATTACTTCAAGACCATCGAGGAGCTGAGGTCTCAGATTTTTGCAAGTTCTGTGGACAATGCCCGCATCGTTCTGCAGATTGACAATGCCCGTCTTGCTGCTGATGACTTCAGAGTCAAGTATGAGACGGAACTGGCCATGCGCCAGTCCGTGGAGAGTGACATCCACGGGCTCCGCAAGGTCATCGATGACACCAATGTCACTAGGCTGCAGCTGGAGACAGAGCTTGAGGCTCTCAAGGAGGAGTTGCTCTTTATGAAGAAGAACCATGAGGAGGAAGTAAAGGGTCTACAGAACCAAATTGCCAACTCCGGGTTGACCGTGGAGTTGGATGCCCCCAAGTCTCAGGACCTCAGCAAGATCATGGCAGACATCCGGGCCCAGTACGATGAGCTGGCTCGGAAGAACCGAGAGGAGCTGGACAAATACTGGTCCCAGCAGATTGAGGAAAGCACCACAGTGATCACCACACAGACCTCAGAGATAGGAGAGGCTGAGATGACCCTCACGAAGCTGAGACGTACCGACCAGTCCTTGGAGATCAACCTGGATTCGATGAGAAACCTGAAGGCCAGCTTAGAGAACAGCCTCAGGGAGGTCGAAACCCACTACGCCATGCAGATGGAGCAGCTCAATGGGGTCCTGCTGCACCTGGAGTCTGAACTGTCCCAGACCCCGGCAGAGGGGCAGTGCAAGGCCCAGGAGTATGAAGCCCTGTTGAATGTCAAGGTCAAGCTGGAGGCTGAGATCGCTATCTACTGTCGCCTGCTGGAAGATGGGGAGGACTTCAATCTCAGTGACGCCCTGGACAGCAGCAGCTCCATGCAAACCATCCAGAAAACCACTACCCGCAGGATTGTGGACGGCAAGGTCGTGTCTGAGACCAATGACACCAAAGTTCTGAGGCGTTGAGGGAGCAGAAGCAGGGTACACTTTGGGGAGCAGGAGGCCAATAAAAAGTTCGAAGGTCAAAAAAAAAAAACAAAACAAAAAAACAGCCCACAAAAGAATAACCAAAATAGGTGAAGAGATATAGCAGATTCCACACAGTGAATACCCAAGGATCAGGAGTGAGTTTTTTTTTTTTAAGATAAAAGACAGATTCTGACAATTCAATCTACCCAAAATAAGATCTTACCTCTCCATGTTTGTCATTTCTGAGCAGTACCTGAGCAGATAAGCTTAGATACTGAGAATATCTCTAATACATTATTCTAATAGTCTTCTCTTATAGACTCTTGCCCCATTAAAAGGCATCTTCCACACAGCTGTTGTGCTAAACACAAATCTTTTCAGATTATTTCCATAGTGAAAACCATTTATGATTCTGTCTTTATCTTTAGGATGAAGTCCAAATCCCTTAACTTGCCTCTAAACATAATCTGGCTCCTGCCTGCCTTCCCAGTTTCCTACCTTCCCACTCATTCTTTTTCAACAACAATAATACAATAACAACATTATTAACATTTATAAAATAAATGCTACATGTCAAGACTGTCCTAAATACTTTTACTGTGGTGAAAATCATGTAACATAAAATTTACCTTACTTACCATTTTTAAGTGTGTAGTTCTGTGGCTCAAAGTTCATTCATACTGCTGTACAACTATTACTACCATCCATCTCCAGAACTTTTCATCCTCCCCAACTGAAATTCTATAACCATTCAGTTCCTTAATTTCCCATTCCCTCTCCTCAGACCATGGCAACCACCATTCTACTTTTCTGTCTCTACGAATTTGACTATGCTAGGAATCTCATATAAATGAAATATTTTGTGACTGGCTGATTTCATTTAGCATATTGTCTTCAAGTTTTACCTATGTTGTTGCATGTATCAGAATTTCCTTCTTTGTAAAGGCTGAATAATATTCTAAGTATATACCACATTTCACCTATCCATTCATCTATCAAAGGACACTTGGGTTGCTTCTATCTCTTGGCTATTGTGAATAAAGCTGCTATGAACATGGGTGCACAAATATCTATGTGAGATCCCACTTTCAGCTCTTTTGGATATATACCTAGGAGTGGAATTATTGGGCCATTTGGTAACTATTCAGTTTTTTTGAGGAATCGTATCATTTCCCCCAATGGCAGCAGCATTGTACATTCCTCCAAGCAACGTACAAGGGCTCTATGATCATTTTAAGTAATAGGTACCTATAATAGGTAGTCCACTTGACTGCCATGGGATGTCCTGATTACATATTATTTTGGTGTGTGTATGTTCTGGTGTTTCTGGATGAGATTAGCATTTGAATCAGTGGATTTAGTAAATTGCCCGCTCCAGTGATGTGAGCATCACCCTATCTGTTGAGGGTCTCAGAGAAGTGAAAGGCAGAGGAGAGAGGAATCCACCCCTCTTATTTCCTGCCTCACTCATTGATCTGGGACATGTCATACCATCTTTTATAGGCCTTAGGGTATGATTTACACTACAGGCTCTCTTGATTCTCAGACCTTCAGTTGGATTGAGTTAGACCACTAGCTTTTCCAGACATCATAGCCCTTCTACACTCCCAGTTTACATCATTATTCTGGAGAAAGCTATATTAATAACCTACACACTTTCATTTTACAGACTATTCATAAACATCCAGTCTCCTGGGTCTTGGGATAAGCCCAGAAATAACAAAGTCATATGTTCATGCCCAGGAAGAAGGTAAAGTCAGATTTAAAGAAATATTCTACCATTTCATCCTTATCTGATTTAATATTCTTATTGAAGTGATTGTAGCAGAATTTGGTTGAAGATTACAACCATAATGTATTTCTCTACATAAATACTCTTCCTTATTTTTTCCAAGATAGGTGTAATTATTTTGTTCATATATGGATTTTGTTTTTGGTGTTCAAGTCAATATAATACTAACTTGAAGAATGAGACTAGTTAGATTTTTTTTTAGGTAAGGTTTAATTTTTTTTTTTTAATTTTTTATTTTTTATAAACATATATTTTTATCCCCGGGGGTACAGGTCTGTGAATCACCAGGTTTACACACTTCACAGCACTCACCAAAGCACAAACCCTCCCCAATGTCCATAATCCCACCCCCTTCTCCCAAACCCCCTCCCCCCAGCAACCCTCAGTTTGTTTTGTGAGATTAAGAGTCACTTATGGTTTGTCTCCCTCCCAATCCCATCTTGTTTCATTGATTCTTCTCCTACCCACTTAAGCCCCCATGTTGCATCACCATTTCCTCATATCAGGGAGATCATATGATAGTTGTCTTTCTCTGCTTGACTTATTTCACTAAGCATGATACGCTCTAGTTCCATCCATGTTGTCGCAAATGGCAAGATTTCATTTCTTTTGATGGCTGCATAGTATTCCATTGTGTATATATACCACATCTTCGTGATCCATTCATCTGTTGATGGACATCTAGGTTCTTTCCATAGTTTGGCTATTGTGGACATTGCTGCTATAAACATTCGGGTGCACGTGCCCCTTTGGATCACTACGTTTGTATCTTTAGGGTAAATACCCAATAGTGCAATTGCTGGGTCATAGGGCAGTTCTATTTTCAACATTTTGAGGAACCTCCATGCTGTTTTCCAGAGTGGCTGCACCAGCTTGCATTCCCACCAACAGTGTAGGAGGGTTCCCCTTTCTCCGCATCCTCGCCAGCATCTGTCATTTCCTGACTTGTTGATTTTAGCCATTCTGACTGGTGTGAGGTGATATCTCATTGTGGTTTTGATTTGTATTTCTCTGATGTCGAGTGATATGGAGCACTTTTTCATGTATCTGTTGGCCATCTGGATGTCTTCTTTGCAGAAATGTCTGTTCATGTCCTCTGCCCATTTCTTGATTGGATTATTTGTTCTTTGGGTGTTGAGTTTGCTAAGTTCTTTATAGATTCTGGACACTAGTCCTTTATCTGATATGTCGTTTGCAAATATCTTCTCCCATTCTGTCAGTTGTCTTTTGATTTTGTTAACTGTTTCCTTTGCTGTGCAAAAGCTTTTGATCTTGATGAAATCCCAATAGTTCATTTTTGCCCTTGCTTCCCTTGCCTTTGGCGTTGTTCCTAGGAAGATGTTGCTGCGGCAGAGGTCAAAGAGGTTGCTGCCTGTGTTCTCCTCAAGGATTTTGATGGATTCCTTTCGCACATTGAGGTCCTTCATCCATTTTGAGTCTATTTTTGTGTGTGGTGTAAGGAAATGGTCCAATTTCATTTTTCTGCATGTGGCTGTCCAATTTTCCCAGCACCATTTATTGAAGAGGCTGTCTTTTTTCCATTGGACATTCTTTCCTGCTTTGTCGAAGATTAGTTGACTGTAGAGTTGAGGGTCTATTTCTGGGCTCTCTATTCTGTTCCATTGATCTATGTGTCTGTTTTTGTGCCAGTACCATGCTGTCTTGATGATGACAGCTTTGTACTAGAGCTTGAAGTCCGGAATTGTGATGCCACCAACGTTGGCTTTCTTTTTCAATATCCCTTTGGCTATTCGAGGTCTTTTCTGGTTCCATATAAATTTTAGAATTATTTGTTCCATTTCTTTGAAAAAGATGGATGGTACTTTGATAGGAATTGCATTAAATGTGTAGATTGCTTTAGGTAGCATAGACATTTTCACAATATTTATTCTTCCAATCCAGGAGCATGGAACATTTTTCCATTTCTTTGTGTCTTCCTCAATTTCTTTCATGAGTACTTTATAGTTTTCTGAGTATAGATTCTGTGTCTCTTTGGTTAGGTTTATTCCTAGGTATCTTATGGTTTTGGATGCAATTGTAAATGGGATTGACTCCTTAATTTCTCTTTCTTCTGTCTTGTTGTTGGTGTAGAGAAATGCAACTGATTTCTGTGCATTGATTTTATATCCTGACACTTTACTGAATTCCTGTATAAGTTCTAGCAGTTTTGGAGTGGAGTCTTTTGGGTTTTCCACATATAGTATCATATCATCTGCGAAGAGTGATAATTTGACTTCTTCTTTGCCGATTTGGATGCCTTTAATTTCCTTTTGTTGTCTGATTGCTGAGGCTAGGACCTCTAGTACTATGTTGAATAGCAGTGGTGATAATGGACATCCCTGCCGTGTTCCTGACCTTAGAGGAAAAGCTTTCAGTTTTTCTCCATTGAGAATGATATTTGCGGTGGGTTTTTCATAGATGGCTTTGATGATATTGAGGTATGTGCCCTCTATCCCTACACTTTGAAGAGTTTTGATCAGGAAGGGATGCTGTACTTTGTCAAATGCTTTTTCAGCATCTATTGAGAGTATCATATGGTTCTTGTTCTTTCTTTTATTGATGTGTTGTATCACATTGACTGATTTGCGGATGTTGAACCAACCTTGCAGCCCTGGAATAAATCCCACTTGGTCGTGGTGAATAATCTTTTTAATGTACTGTTGAATCCTATTGGCTAGTATTTTGTTGAGTATTTTCGCATCTGTGTTCATCAAGGATATTGGTCTATAGCTCTCCCTTTTGGTGGGATCCGTGTCTGGTTTTGGGATCAAGGTGATGCTGGCCTCATAAAATGAGTTTGGAAGTTTTCCTTCCATTTCTATTTTTTGGAACAGTTTCAGGAGAATATGAATTAGTTCTTCTTTAAATGTTTGGTAGAATTCCCCCGGGAAGCCATCTGGCCCTGGGCTTTTGTTTGTTTGGAGATTTTTAATGACTGTTTCAATCTCCTTACTGGTTATGGGTCTGTTCAGGCTTTCTATTTCTTCCTGGTTGAGTTGTGGTAGTTTATATGTTTCTAGGAATGCATCCATTTCTTCCAGATTGTCAAATTTATTGGCGTAGAGTTGCTCATAGTATGTTCTTATAATAGTTTGTATTTCTTTGGTGTTAGTTGTGATCTCTCCTCTTTCATTCATGATTTTATTTATTTGGGTCCTTTCTCTTTTCTTTTTGAAAAGTCGGGCCAGGGGTTTATCAATTTTATTAATTCTTTCAAAGAACCAGCTCCTAGTTTCGTTGATTTGTTCTATTGTTTTTTTGGTTTCTATTTCATTGGTTTCTGCTCTGATCTTTATGATTTCTCTTCTCCTGCTGGGTTTAGGGTTTCTTTCTTGTTCTTTCTCCAGCTCCTTTAGCTGTAGGGTTAGGTTGTGTACCTGAGACCTTTCTTGTTTCTTGAGAAAGGCTTGAACCGCTATATATTTTCCTCTCAAGACTGCCTTTGTTGTGTCCCACAGATTTTGAACCGTTGTATTTTCATTATCATTTGTTTCCATGATTTTTTTCAATTCTTCTTTAATTTCCCGGTTGACCCATTCATTCTTTAGAAGGATGCTGTTTAGTCTCCATGTATTTGGGTTCTTTCCAAACTTCCTAATGTGGTTGAGTTCTAGCTTTAGAGCATTGTGGTCTGAAAATATGCAGGGAATGATCCCAATCTTTTGATACTGGTTGAGTCCTGATTTAGGACCGAGGATGTGATCTATTCTGGAGAATGTTCCATGTGCACTAGAGAAGAATGTATATTCTGTTGCTTTGGGATGAAATGTTCTGAATATATCTGTGATGTCCATCTGGTCCAGTGTGTCGTTTAAGGCCTTTATTTCCTTGCTGATCTTTTGCTTGGATGACCTGTCCATTTCAGTGAGGGGAGTGTTAAAGTCCCCTACTATTATTGTATTATTGTTGATGTGTTTCTTTGATTTTATTAATTGGTTTATATAGTTGGCTGCTCCCACATTGGGGGCATAGATATTTAAAATTGTTAAATCTTCTTGTTGGACAGACCCTTTGAGTATGATATAGTGTCCTTCCTCATCTCTTATTATAGTCTTTGGCTTAAAATCTAATTGATCTGATATAAGGATTGCCACTCCTGCTTTCTTCTGATGTCCATTAGCATGGTAAATTCTTTTCCACCCCCTCACTTTAAATCTGGAGGTGTCTTCGGGCTTAAAATGAGTTTCTTGGAGGCAACATATAGATGGGTTTTGTTTTTTTATCCATTCTGATACCCTGTGTCTTTTGACAGGGGCATTTAGCCCATTAACATTCAGGGTAACTATTGAGAGATATGAATTTAGTGCCATTGTATTGCCTGTAAGGTGACTGTTACTGTATATGGTCTCTGTTCCTTTCTGATCTACCACTTGTAGGCTCTCTCTTTGCTTAGAGGACCCCTTTCAATATTTCCTGTAGAGCTGGTTTGGTGTTTGCAAATTCTTTCAGTTTTTGTTTGTCCTGGAAGCTTTTAATCTCTCCTTCTATTTTGAATGATAGCCTAGCTGGATATAGTATTCTTGGCTGCATGTTTTTCTCGTTTAGTGCTCTGAAAATATCATGCCAGCTTTTTCTGGCCTGCCACGTCTCTGTGGATAAGTCAGCTGCCAATCTAATATTTTTACCATTGTATGTTACAGACTTCTTTTCCCGGGCTGCTTTCAGGATTTTCTCTTTGTCACTGAGACTTGTAAATTTTACTATTAGGTGACGGGGTGTGGGCCTATTCTTATTGATTTTGAGGGGCATTCTCTGAACCTCCTGAATTTTGATGCTCGTTCCCTTTGCCATATTGGGGAAATTCTCCCCAATAATTCTCTCCAGTATACCTTCTGCTCCCCTCTCTCTTTCTTCTTCTTCTGGAATCCCAATTATTCTAATGTTGTTTCGTCTTATGGTGTCACTTATCTCTCGAATTCTCCCCTCATGGTCCAGTAGCTGTTTGTCCCTCTTTTGCTCAGCTTCTTTATTCTCTGTCATTTGGTCTTCTATATCACTAATTCTTTCTTCTGCCTCATTTATCCTAGCGGTGAGAGCCTCCATTTTTGATTGCACCTCATTAATAGCTTTTTTGATTTCAACTTGGTTAGATTTTAATTCTTTTATTTCTCCAGAAAGGGCTTTTATATCTCTCGAGAGGGTTTCTCTAATATCTTCCATGCCTTTTTCGAGCCCGGCTAGAACCTTGAGAATTGTCATTCTGAACTCTAGATCTGACATATTACCAATGTCTGTATTGATTAGGTCCCTAGCCTTCGGTACTGCCTCTTGTTCTTTTTTTTGTGTTGAATTTTTCCGTCTTGTCATTTTGTCCAGATAAGAGTATATGAAGAGGCAAGTAAAGTACTAAAAGGGTGGCACCAACCCCAGGAAAATATGCTTTAACCAAATTAGAAGAGATCCAAAATCGTGAGGGGGGAGAAAGGGGATAAAAAGAGGTTCAAAAAGGAAGAAAGAAAGAAAGAAAAAAAAAGAAGAAAGAAAAAAAAAAAAAAGAAAAGAAAAGAATTTAAAAAAAGAGAAAACACCTAAGAAAAATGTAAAAAAGAAAAAATATATATATTAGATAAACTAGTAAAAAATCGTTAAAAAAGAAAAAGGTAACAGTTAAAAAAAAAAAAATTACCCGAAGGCAAGAAAAAAAAAAAAAACAGAAAATGAAAAAGAAAAAAATTAAATTAACTGCAAGACTAAAAAAATCACAGGGAAAAAGCCCTGAGTTCCATGCTTGGCTTTCTCCTCCTCTGGATTTCTGCTGCTCTCCTTGGTATTGAAACCGCACTCCTTGGTAGGTGAACTTGGTCTCGGCGGGATTTCTTGTTGATCTTCTGGGGGAGGGGCCTGTTGTAGTGATTCTCAAGTGTCTTTGCCCCAGGCGGAATTACACCGCCTTTACCCGGGGCCGGGGTGAGTAATCCGCTCGGGTTTGCTTTCAGGAGCTTTTGTTCCCTGAGCGCTTTCCGTAGAGTTCCGGAGGACGGGAATACTAATGGCGGCCTCCTGGTCTCCGGCCCGGAGGAGCCGAGAGCCCAGGGCCGCACTCCTCAGTGCGCCCTCAGAGAACAGCGCCCAGTTACTCCCGTCTGCCCGACCTCTGGCCGCGCTCCGAGCTCACTGAGCCTGCGACCGGTTCAAGGTAACACCGAGCTGCGAGCTTACTGTTGGCTCTGTCTCTGTAGCCGGCTTTCCCGTTCCAATACCCGCAAGCTCTGCGACACTCAGACACCCCCGATCCTTCTGTGACCCTGCGGGACCCGAGGCCACGCTGACCCCGTGTGGGCTTTGCCCCGGGTAGCCTCTGGAGCGATGTCCCTCAGCGGAACAGACTTTTAAAAGTCCTGATTTTGTGCGCCGTTGCTCCGCCGCTTGCCGGGAGCCGGCCCCTCCCCCCGGGGTCTATCTTCCCATCGCTTTGGATTCACTTCTCCGCCGGTCCTACCTTTCAGAAAGTGGTTGTTTTTCTGTTTCCAGAATTGCTGTTCTTCTTCTCTTCGATCTGCCGATGGATTTTCAGGTGTTTGCAATCTTTAGATAAGCTATCTAGCTGATCTCCGGCTAGCTGAAGTAGTCTCAGCCTGCTACTTCTCCGCCATCTTCACTCCTCCCTCCGTAAGGTTTAATTTTTAAAATAGAAAGAAATAGTTTTATAAGAAATATTTCAAATAAATACCATGACTTTTTAAAATCATACCTTTGTCTAGAGTTTCTGATGAAGTATTAAACATGTAGAGCTTTTAAGGATATATATATACATTTTTTTAAAAATTTTTAAAGTGAAACTGTATATACACAATTAGAACATCACAAAATTTTTATAAATCAGGTATTTTATTTATTTATTTTTTTTTATATATTTGACAGAGAGAGATCACAAGTAGGCAGAGAGGCATGCAGAGAGAGAGAGAGGAGGAAGCAGGCTCCCCGCTGAGCAGAGAGCCCGATGCGGGACTCGATCCCAGGACCCTGAGATCATGACCTGAGCCGAAGGCAGCGGCTTAACCCACTGAGCCACCCAGGCGCCCCAATAAATCAGGTATTTTAATGTAAAGCTTTCAAGACAGCACAAATCAAGTGTTGAATTAAACTGAAGACATGGGTTTACTCTCTGATCATCACTGAAAGACTATTTAAGAAAAAAGCTAACACAAAAACAGGGTATTACATAGATTGCTGCTTCTTTTCCAAACACTTCTCAATATCATCAAGCACTTGAACGGCAGCCTTTGGAATTCGAGTCCCAGGACCAAACACATTGGAAACTCCAACTTCAAACAGAAATTCATAATCCTGTTGAAAGAATTTGTTTAATTAATAGAAGAGACAATATTTCTAATTTCAAGGAAATGACACCAGGACAATGAACGCTGTCCTTTCTTCTTTGTCGCCAATGCCCCCAGCTTTCTCAACTGGTATACCATTTGCATTTGGAGCTGAAAAATTCTTGCTTCCCCAGGACTGCTAATAATAACCCATCTATCACACATTTTCCAAATTACCCCAGTGTGTGACATGTAGTAAGAAGCAGTATGACCCACTGACCAAGAACTTGTAAGACCAAAACCATGTAATTTTCTCTTGCCTAAATTTTCACTACTTGTGACTATTTGTGTTAAATTTAGTATCACATTATAGGTTTGAGTTTACTAGGCTATTTATGACCACTAAGATGTTTTGTCTGCAGTTGGTGAATGGTGATACTTTGGGGGGGGGGTGTTGTGTTAAGTTTTTTTATTTGAATATAGTTGACACAAGGTTACATGGTTTCAGGTTACAACACAGTGATTCAAGTTTATATATTATGCTCTGTGTATGCATAAGTGTTGACTGCTACAATTATAAAGGATACTCATATTAACACACATGTGTATCATTACAGAAAATAATCTTTAGTCTTTAAACTCATAGGGAAAAAGGTATGGAAGACATCAAGGACGTTTTGAGTAATTCAAATATCCAGAGGGTTAATACAACTTCTGTGAAATATATTTCTTAAAAATGTGAGCTTACTTAGATAATAGGCCTGTGTTTTTTCTCAACTCATATTTCAATTCTGATATTTTGTGAAGCCTAATTATTTTGGCTCTTAAATTTAACATCACATCTAAGAGCTTATATATTACAGACTCTAAAACTGCAATACAGATAAAAGTTTCCAAGACAGACAATAAAGAATAAACACCCTTTATATTCCCATATAGTAAACTATATTTGCAAAAATAATAGGCAAGTATGTTAACAAAAGCAGTTTTGTGTTGACTATAACACCTTAAGTACTGTGTTGTTAGAAAGAATAAATAATATATAGTTTGCTTGCTAGATCTGCATGATTATCAACCTCACAATTTCATATATATATATAGTCTGATCTCATAAGTGGTACATAAGTCACTATTTTATATTCTGACCAGTATGCAGGAAAAAATTATAGACCTCGACATAAGATCACACTTCACTGATAGACTCCTGCTCTCGTGGAGGGGTCTTTGTAGCATCTATCAATTATTTACTTAGAACAATCTCATATACACTTCTATTTTTCCCATTCTCAATAAAAAAAGAAAACTTGATATAATTAAAAACTGGATTGGAGAGGGTGGATGGCTTATGGACATTAGGGAGGGTATGTGCTATGGTGAGTGCTGTTAAGTGTGTAAGCCTGACGATTCACAGACCTGTACCCCTGGGGCAAATATACATTATATGTTAATTAAAAAAAAACTGGATTGGAAGCAAACCAAATTTATATTTTAACTAATTATTTTAACTGACAGGTAAGATAATACGTGGAAGTATCCTCCCACCCCATTAATAAATTAATTGACATCACTGATTGTTACCTAGCATTTATTTCTCCTTTTCTAAGATGATCCATATTTTTGTTCAAGAATCCAACTGTTCCCCAATCAGGGGAAATTCAAATTATTGAATTTCCAGAACAAGCTGATTCCATTTATTTCTGATTTAGGATATTTTTGGCTCTAAGAAAACTATGCCCCAATAAAATTAGTTTTAATGAAAAAGAGGTTTTACAAGACCATGTAACTGATAAAACTCTGAGTTAAAACAACATCCACGGATGGAAACAAGAACTGAACAAGGTAGTTACTCTGGAACAACAAAAACAAGTGATGCTGACTGGTTATCAAAGGACTCACTTCACTACCATGACAAAGAGTGTCTAGGGGCTGATAGATGCAACATGTTCACCATTCTTCTCTAGTCTAGCTGTGAGATTTTATTACTTTTATCCTGTTCCTTTTCCATCATTCTTTACTGACTATGAATAAAGTAGATCTCTATCTAGGTTATTAGTTTGCAAGGAGGTAATTCCCTCATAGAAGCTTTGTAAATTGTTAAATCACGCAAAGTGAATTACAATATAGCTTGAATAGAAAACAACACTGCCCACTTTTTAAGTAAGATTTACTTAGTAAAATCACCAGGAAATAATTTAGATCAACATCTACACCAAATTTTTTCTTTAGTAAATGTATACAGTAAGTGGGAACTACATATAAACTAACATTACTCAGGATTCCCACCATAGTACTAGAAAAATACAGGAAATGAACAATACCTGTGGTGGTATCACCCCTCCACACATGACAAGAATATCTGGCCGTCCCAGGGAGTTGAGCTCTTTGATGAGCTCAGGAACTAGGGTTTTATGACCAGCAGCAAGTGTGCTCACACCCACAGCGTGCACATCTGCATCCACGGCCTGCTGGGCCACTTCACGGGGAGTCTAAGCAATCAGAAAGTGAAGGAAAAATCATTTATTCCAAAGAGTATTTTAAAACTGTTATATACTTAATTGGCATTCCATGGTTTTTCTCATTAAAAATCTTGAAGTCAATATAACTTCATTATTTCATCATTCTCAAATCATAAATCTCAACTCATCCTTGATAAAATAGACACCATTACTGTCTTTGCTTCTAGCCCTAGAATTTATCGATTAGATTTAAGTTACACCAAATATAGCTCCCCCAAAAAACCTTTAGGATAAGGAATTATCTTTAGGCAAAATATATTATCTCTTCACACTACAGTTTTTGTAAAATACATCTGTTGTCTTATCAACATTTATTGAATGGTTGAGCAGTACAAGACAACATATCATAGTATCTATGACGAATTAAAAGACTAAACATAAAATTCAATGTGAAAAGTGAATTTTAGGTTTTAAAATAAAATGGGTGGGAAAGAGCGACGTTAGTAAGACAGTACACTAGGAAGCTCAGGACCTCAGTCTCCCATGAAGATACTGAATTGACAGCAACATATGGATCAAAATAACATGAGACTCTAGAAACCAGTTAAGGGGCTAGCTACAAAACCCTGGC
Source organism: Mustela erminea (assembly GCF_009829155.1). Lineage (NCBI taxonomy): Eukaryota > Metazoa > Chordata > Mammalia > Carnivora > Mustelidae > Mustela > Mustela erminea. The sequence goes on from NC_045617.1 coordinate 95,553,029, forward strand.
AAATACATAAACAAGAGAAGGGATGGTGCCAAGAAGGCTGTTCTAATATTTGGTCATTATTAACTGGATTTAACCAGTATGCTATACAGAATCATAAAGGATGTTTTCAAGTATTCAATTATGAAATGAGTTACCCAAGATCATATTCATTTTCTGCAATGAGTGACATTTGCTTTGATAATTTTCATGTATTTAAATAACTTCATAAAGGGATACCCAAAAGTTTCTCATTGTAAATATAACGCAAATTGAGAAATTTGGGGAGGATAAAGTTATCTCAGAAACTGCTGAACAATTATAAGCTCAAAAAAACTATTATCTGAAAATTTCCTAGTTCAGCAATACTTTAGGGCTCATTTCAGTGTGAAAACAAAAGATCCTACGCATCTTGGGAATGAAGCCATGTTCAAGAAGATCTCTAAGTAAATCACATAGCATACTGCTAAAAAAATCAGTCTGTGAAAAATATAACCTATGAAATGAAAACGTTTAAGAAAATGTGCATATTCTTGGTATTGATGCATTAACAAATTTAATTGACTTAATGCCTGACTGGTCATTCATATCATCCCTGTTACCAAAATTCATTAGATTAAAATTCCATTTAAACAATTCAGTTCCATGCTTTATGTTTACACACAAGAAACTGTATTTTATGTTATCAAATACTGAGCATTCTAAAACTTTAAATCTAATTTTTCCTAAATCAAGACACAGAACTGAAGGAAAGGACCTTTATCTACAGGTGTTTTTGTTTTTTTTTTTTAATGACAAAGTATTATGTTAACAAAGTTGGTGATATTAAAAGGTATACTATATTTTTATAGACGGCATGTAAAGGAGAAATGAATTTGCAGCTCATTGAAAAATTCTTTTAAGTGCCAAAGAATGACACCAATTGTTTTTAATTACTTTCATTTTATAAAAAAAATATTTCCTGAAAGTCAATTACTAAATATCAGGAATGTATTATATTTGGTCATTATTTAAAACAAACAAAGGGACACCTGAGAGGCCCAGTCAGTTAAATGTTGGACTCTTGATTTCAGCTAAGATCATGATCTCAGGGTCCTGGGATCAAGGCCCGCATCAGGCTCCCCGCTTAGCAGGACATCTGCTTGGCTCTCTCTCCACCTGTCCCTCCCTCCTCTCTCTTTCTCCCCCTCTTGAAAACAAACAAACAAAAATCTAAAGTAAAAGCATAGTAGAATGTAAGTAAAAAACTAGAATGGGAAAGTATTCAACTCAAAGGAAGAATGAGAGCAATCTAAATATATGTATTTATTTAATCTAAAATATATTTGAGGTTCTTAACAAAACCTAGCTTAAATGTATTTATGAATTTACCTACCAACACAGTTCAAAGATGTTATCTCCAGAAGTTCAGGCTAGCGCTTCATAGTGAAAGCTTCTTCTAGACTTTCTATAGTAATATTTAAAAATTCATCATTGAACACTACATCAAAAACTAATAATTTTTTTTTTATGTTTGCTAACATAAATTAATTAATTAATTAATTAAAAAAGGGAAAATCTTACAGATTCTACAGAGTATGGGCCTCTTCAGAAAGGCTTACCTCTTTGCTGGTAAAAATGCAATGAATACTCTTCAGGCTTCACCTTAGTTGACCCATCCACAGTGTGGAACAACAGTACTTCCTTTTCCCTGAAACTCTCCTTCTTCCTCAGTTTTTATCTCACTCCGCACCCCATTCCCTTTCCCTCCTTTGCTACGTCCTCCCCTTTTCCCTTTTGGTGTTCAAGTTCTCATCTTGTGATATACATTTCTGATGGGAAGTTACACCAGTTTTCATGGTTTTAAGTACCATTTACACATTGTAAGTCTCAAAATCTTATTTATAATGGAGACCTCTCTTCTATGCTCCAGACACGCATATCCAACGTATATGGTCATCTTTATCTGAACGTTCCATAAGCTGGTTCTCTTAAGCCTGCCTCCTGCCCCTTCTTTACATTTTCTTCACAATCCTAGCTAACTTCCGCTAAGACCCTGATACTGCCTTGGTTAAGGCCTGCCTTGCTTCTCACTCCGATTTACTGAATATCTTAACTGGACTCCTTGCATTTAGTCATGGCTCCTCTCAATCCACTTCAGAAAGTGATTTTCCTGGAAAGTGAACTTTCTAAAGTATACATTTGATTGTCACTCTGCCTAAACACCTTTGGGATATGTTCTAACTTCTTAGAATGGCACATATAAGGCTATTCATTATAATCTACATACCATCCCATGCTCTGTATTCTAATTGTACTGAACTTCTTACAGTCACTTGAAGGCATCATGTCTTCATGACTCTGTACCTCTGTACCTCTGTCCCTCTGCCCAAGCCAACCTTTCTTAGCATGCCCTTCCCTGCCTTGCTTTCCAGGCTTCCAGAAGGCACAGCTCAACCATAAGTTCCTAGAATATTTGGACAAGTTCCTTGTTCAAACCTTAATTACATTATTATTCTGCTGTGATTACTGGTAAGTAAATTTCTTTCTGTTAGGAGTCTGCAACCTCCCTGAAAACAAAAATTATATCTTACTCAACTGAGAGCATAGTATTTGGTAGATGATCAAGCAGTATATAGTAGATAAAGCTTTTAATATGAAACTTATTACCATGTACTCACCCAAGAAATTTTGTAGGGAATGATTATTATACCACTCTATAGAGAATTTCAGTTTCATTTACTTCCAACAAATTATTACTCTGCTGGACTAAATATTCTGTGATTAAGTAAAATACTACTACAGAGTAATAAGAAGAGAAAATCTAATTATGAACTGACCCTCTCACTCTAATGCTTGATTTCTCCTTCAAAACAAACAAACAAATCCATTGTGGGTTATGTTTCCCTCAAATTATTAGTCAAATCTCAAAAGAATAAGATTTTTCAAAGTAACCTTCAGTCTCAGACACCTAACAATTTTAGTTACTAATTTTTACAAAGTCTGAGAAACAAGTACATTAACATAAATTACATTACTTTCCTATTTCTGTCATAATTAACTGGATTATATGCATTCAAAAATAAATTTGGGAATCTGCTGAACTCATTTTCTTCTTTAACAACTTAAAAAACATCATCATGGTTTATCATCTTATCATTATTTTTTCTAAATATAAGTGATTTATGACATTCTTTTGAAATTTTCCCAGCAATTTTTAGTACCTGAAAAAGAGGACCTATGTCCACATCAAAACCAAGATCAGCAAATCCTGTAGCGATAACTTTTGCTCCTCTGTCATGTCCATCTTGTCCCATTTTTGCCACAAGAAGACGAGGTCTGCGACCTTCACGATCCTTGAATTTATTTACCCTAAGAACATTTCA